>NW_024582596.1:173352-182493 GCF_018398535.1 Haplochromis burtoni | reverse complement strand
AGCCAGCATTTAATACAGGTGTAATGTCAGGCGGGGCAGCCCTGAAGGAAGGAGATTCCCTTCTCTACCATACACTGGATGCTTATATTCTTAAAAGAGCTCCGCTGTATGTTTAAGTCTTCTAAAGAAACGCCAGCAGTATGAACTATGAACTTTTAGCTCTAAATGTACAGTTACACCGATTAAAGTAGCTACCATCTCTGAAAAGTTTTAATGGTGAGTGGGAGCTGCGAAATGTACTGCTTGTACTTCCTGACCTTGTTTCCTGTCATTTGTGCAAAATATCTGCAAACCTTTGGACCTCAGCTCAGCAAAGCAAAAGCGTAGAGCTTAGAAGAGGAAGTAGAGACGAGAGCAGGGTGAGCATAATGCCAGGAACTTGGATTTAAGCTGTGTTTTCAATGGTTTGGCTGATGGCACAGATGGCTGAGCATTTTTAAGGCGTAATAGAGAGAGAATAGGAGAGGCTGTTTACGCTGCTACAACACGGCAGTAAGGGTATACTAGTGTTTTAACCAATCATATCTGTAATACTATGTTGACTAAAAACTGAAGGTTGATTCTGGGGTTATTCTTTAAGTTTGAACTGTTTCATTATCATAAAAACAATAATAAACCAGAGGTGTGCTTCTCTGCTGTGAGGCACAGCACTCGTGTGTGCGACAGGTAGAGTGTCATCATGTGGCTCTCTCAATCACTGTCATGGGTACAGCTAAATAAAGGTGTGAGGACCAATGACTGAGCCCAAATCTATGGGCTGTGTACATACAACACATTCAACCTGCTGCCAGATTGAAATGTGCAGTCACATTAAAATTATACAGATATATATAATCCTTGTCAGTTTGTAAACTCGGTGCTCAGTTGAAGGTGGAAACCCTCCAGGTGCTCTTTAAGTTTCATCCTGACATCGTCCCGTATTTCCACTAACGCACCATTTGAATTCTGCTCGCTGTGTTGATCCGGTGACGACTCAACTCTGGACATGCCTCCGCTGCTCTCTGTTAAGTATTCCACACCTTTTAGATCCAGTTCTGACAAAAGAGCGCTTTTTTCTTCGCCGGCCACGTTCTCCATCTTGACAAAACGTTGCGGCTTGTCGTCAGTCGGGACAGTCAACAAGATCACCCGCCCGTCTGCGCTGTCCTGTAACCATAGCAGCTGGTGCTGCAGGTCGCGGTGGTGATCTTGACTCGTCACGTCAGACTCTCCGTGGCGTTTGTCAGAGAGCAGCAGCTTCTGCTGAGAGCCTAGATAATGCAAACTCTGCTCGTCAGTTTTAAGAAAGCACACTCCAGCTGAGACTATATGCTGAACACCTGGATTTTGCAACAAAACTTGGGAACTTGTTACACTGGTATCACTGGTTTCTACGTCTTTCCAGGTTGTTTCTTGCTGCCTATCTATCTGAACGTGATCCACATTTTCAGCTGTGTCACAGGAGCTTGTTGCAACATTTCTCTGGGTGTTCGGTGAGTCCTCGTGCTCCAAATGCCCACCACTCTGCCCCTGCCCTTTTCCACAGTACAAACAGTTTCCCTTGTCCGTCTCAGACCAGCTACTGGACTCTGGTAGAAAATTACATCCTGTCTCCATTTGATCAGCACATTTGTCCTCAATCAACTTCATATCTTTGGATTTAGCCTCATTCTCCTCTAGGTCAGGCTCTCCTTTGTGCTGTCTTTCTTCTCCCCCCTCTATGCAGCTTCCCCTGTTTTTGCAACCATTCTGTGACAGAAGCAGAATGTGCTTTAGTCGCTTATCACGGAGCCCCAGCACGGTGCTCCGCAGACGGCTTTCCCTCCGCCTGGCTGCATGCAGTTGTCGTAGGGCTTTTTCCAAGCAGTCTACAACTTGGTCATAACGTCTCCTCCACAACAGGGGACAGAGCTGAGCGTAGCTGTGCTCCTTTGACAAGTAGAAGCCTGGAGGGGGGGGCAGACGTCTCATGTAACGTGACGGGGAAACGGGTCGAGACTCTGGAGGTGGAGGACCGAGTTCTTGCTGCGACAGCTGCTCCAACCCTGATGTTTCTTGAGAAAATCCAGGCATGTCTTGAGTAGTCTCCTCAGTGGAGCTCACTGACTTTTCAACTGTGGGTTCTTCTGCAGTGTGACGCTGGTTGATCTCCTGATGTGTGCCATGCTGTGCTCCTGAGTGGGAACTCTTCCTGCAGAAGAAACTGTGACAAATTAGTTTTTCCTGGACAATCAAATAGCCACTAACACTACAGCCGTCTAGCAGATTATGGATGACTGTATTCTTTTTTATTTCTATTCAAACTGCAAATGCAGTAAAAGCATAAACTGAACATTGTGGACCTCAACATAACCGATACAGTGTGGAACCATCTTGACAGAGAATGAAACAACAGTTATCTTTAAACACTAATGTTAATGTGTGTTTGCACATCTTTAAATGTTTGCAGCCTTTCCTGTTTTTCTAGAAACACATGAAGAAATGAGTGACGGCTCAAAACCTTCACAGCACTGCAGGCTGTGAAGGTTTAACATCTCACATCTGTCACCACTGAGTGCTTCAGATTCATTCACTATTTCACATCTATCTTTTCTTAAACATTTATTTTTTCCTATTTTCTATTCACTATATCATTTCTATTTTTATGATTGATTTTTCTCTGTTCATTTTAATCATCGTGGCAAACCTTTATGCAGCATCACAGTTGTCACAGGATGCTAACATGGTTGATTTCTTCCCTGTTTTTACCCTGACTGCTATGCTGACAGATGTCATGCTAACTGTAGGCCACACCCAGCTGCCCAGCTGGGTGTGGCCTTCCACTGGGGTTCAAAACTTTAGGCACTCATTCATCAACACCTGCTCATTATGGTTTTTCAGTATGGATATATTTTCCCTATTCAGGGATCACTTATAGTCATCTCAGATGATTACTTCAACCTTAATTAAAGTAAATCCCTCATCTCATCACCTCAAAGAGCTGGTCCTAGATCAGCCAGCTGGTCTCAGATCTTTTGCATGTAGAGCTGACCCCAGCACGTACTCGGTGCTCGAACCAAGAATCAGAGAGCTGCTGGAATTCTCATGTTTTCCTGATACTTGGTAACTAAAGTAACAATTTCTTAGTTTATTGTAACTTATCATGTACTAATTATTATGCTAAATTACACCAAAAATCATTGCACTTTTGACTTGCAGGCATACCTGATGCTCCCGTAACAGAATCAGAAGAATAAAAGCGAACGTTAGAGTTGGTCTGTTCTTTCACAGAGCATCCTCACAGAGTGGGAACTGAAGCAAAGACTATGTTTAAATAACTATAAAATAATGAATCAATTCAGGAGCTCAGAATCTGCTCACAGATGATGACAAACTATCAGCCTGTGTGAGGTTTGATTACCTGACAGGGATGTTGTCTTCTTTCTGCTGCCTTCCTGCTCTTTTGTGTTTGGCTGCTGGAGGGAAATCAAATAAAGTAGGAACTGCATCTTCCTTTAGTCGTCTGATTCCACTGTGTGAAAGGGTCAAAAGAAATACTTAGGCTGCTATCGCAACACTGCCATAACTGAAAACTACACCAGCAGTTAATAACAGAAAATTCTGGTTTTAGCTGAAGTGGTATCTGTAACCTGTGAAAGTCCGGCTGGTCAATACACACCTGCTTCCACTCAGCTCAAAACTCTCGGGTGGGAAGTGCTTTGAACAAAAATAGACAAAGTCCGTCTGAGGATCCCAGGAGTCTGCGCGGTGAGAGTTACTGATCCAAAGGTTTCTCCGAGCTGCTCCTTTGGGTAACCTAGTCAGCCACAACATCAGTCTGTGTTACATCAAGCTTCCATTTCAGGTCAAGTTCAATAAAGATATTATATTATAATATTTCAAAGAACATAACGTCACAACATCATCAGTACATCTCCATTTGAATGTGAATAACACTGGAGTCGCACTGGGGACCTGGACACCATGACACAGCCAAATTCACTGCGACCACGTGCCATGAACTTCCTGTTGAAAGCGTTGCTTTGACGATGGCGACCAGGTGTGTGACCACTCGCAGAGAGATACTGGTGCATCAAAACTCAACAGCAACGTGATGGAGCCTGTCTGCTGAAGGTCTGAATGGGGTCAAAGTGGCAGTCACAGCAGGTACAACAAGTACTGAAATACTGTGTAATTTTAAAAGTGTGTATATAATGTTTATTCTGTGTATTTATTATCTCACTCTTACTGCCTGTTGATGCCCTGTCCTTCTCTTCAAAGTCATGCTGCTCTGTTGTACGGTAACTGCCCCTTGGGGACTGTCCATGCTATTCGCACCTCTCTTTCTTCTTCATGTGTTACTTTTTCCTGAGTCATTTCTCATTATTACACATGACCTAATTTATGGACATCTATGGTTTGATTTCTTTGCATGTGTGGATTGGATGGGTTGTTACCAACATCTGGTGTGAATTTCACGTCAATAGCACCTTTACAAATAAATTTGGTTATGTTTTCCACACTTATTGTACCTGCTGTACATGCAATCTGTTTGTGATAACATGGGAATTAACTTTGTTGCTGCCTGTTGTGTTTGTTTTGTCTGTATACACACAGGTTCACATTAACTACTTAGATTTATATTTCAGTCAGAACCTCATAGATTAGACACATTCAGACAGGTTGCCTTCCACCAGGCAACCCGCGTACTCGCTTCGCGATTCAGCGTTTGAGGGTGTTGTACATGTGGCTCAACTACTTGCAACCTCTTTCCAAATGTGAAAAATTAAATCAACCGTTGATTTTTCTAGTTATAAGGAGGTTGGGTATTATTATGATTAACTTCTCTAACTTTCCACATATTGCTCAAATAAATTATTCTAATCATGTTATAAAACCCACAAAGTACTACAGCTAAACTCATGTCTTCTGGTTCCAGTTTTACAGAGCTTAATATTAACTGTATTTTGACCTGAACGTCAGCCTTGTGTATTACTGAGTGAATATGAGAACAGGAGAAATATAGATGTGCAGATGATTTGTGAGCTTTTGAGTTCCTCTGTTTCATTCATGTGTCTAAATGTGTGAAAGACAGAATGTGAATAAAAACAATAACTGGTTACTACACTCTGACCCAAACATAATGTGTAAAGTGCTCACTTGTGAAAGGTGACGCCAGCATTTCGAGTCTCATGGTTGTCCCTGGATTTGCAACCCCCTGCTGAACAATGTCTTGGCATCTGAAAGTAAAACAAAGAGTAGAAAAAGTAGAGAAATGGAGAGCTTATCATGGAAGGGGGTGTTGTTTAGCAGAAAACACATTTTACTGCTTCGAGATGGAGATTTTATTTTGCTTTTTTAGTCTTATTGACCGTCAGTATCAATTCCTTTCTCTGCCTACCAGCTTTAAAATGGTAGAAAACATTTACTCTGTATCGTATCAACTGACAGCAAGTGAAAAAAAGAAAAAAGAAATTAAAGACGGATGTTTGAATTTTTGTGTTTTTATTTTTTCCTCCCCAGCTCCTTAGTGTCCAACAACATTAAGCATTCGTCTGACTAAAGTCCTGTTTTCCATTGAAAAGCTGCTTCAGGCTAACAAACAGATTAATACTCATTCTCCTGAATCGAAAGCTTGCAGTTTTTCATTTAAACGTTTCTCTAAATTTGAGTCAAATTTTTAAAAGGGGGGGGGCATCATCATATGGACACGCTACACCTAACACAGGCGGGGGGGTCATGCCTGTGTTGGCGTGCTCCCAACATTAGCATTAAGAATACGATCGATATCGAAAAGGATAGAAATGTTTTTGTTTCCATCCACCCCACAGTTGTTCCAAACTTCATGCACCGCCCCCTCCTCATTCGTCCAATCACGGAGTTGCTGATCGCGGTGTGTAGTATCGATACGTTTGCCGCTTATCTGTGACCATCTCGGATGTCTGAATCATACCTGATTAACCCAAGTCCCCATGCAGCTTCAAACAATCGAGTAAACGGGACTAGCTGGTCCTCGATCACCTGACGGTGCAGGTTCAGGTACACATGACCGAGCCGCCTGGAGGCGCGTCACACAGTACGTTACACTGGACATTTAACAGGGTTTTCTGCTGTTTCTGTAACGAGCAGGCGAAGGGCCTAAAACACGAAGCCGCCATTACGGAAGGTCTTACTTTCGGTTGTAACGCATTTCAGTTCACGGAAGTGTATATTATTTAAATAATAACATTAATAATAAAAAAAATATCAACCCCAGCTGTTGACCTCAGAATGATGGCTGAATTTTTTTCTTCTTTCTTCATCTTCCGCTTCCTCCTTCTTCCTCCTGCCCTGCTCTGCCACTTTTACCGCCGTATACCTGATGGTCGCATTACTGCCACCTACTGGACTGGAGTGTAAGCAGGAACGCGTCCTTTCTGTGGTTCTGCCCCCCCAGACTAAAATTTGAACTGCTGTCCTCATATAAAGCCACCTCTCTCTCTCATACTTATCAGAGATGAGGGAGACATAAACTCTGATACATAAATTCTTCATATAGTCACTCTGAATTATAATTTCCTTAATTTTTACACTGGGTGCTTTCCTATTACTCTTAGTGTTCATTTTAAATTTAAACAGTATATTTATATTGTGTTGCAAATAATGAAATATCTTGTCATTCTTTACAATATAAAGAGCCATGAGGCGACTGCTATCATGATTTGGCGCTATATGAATAGAAAAGAATAGAACAGAATAATTATTACTACTATAAGTGCTACTGTAATGTCAGCTGTGATACGTATTTCAGTGAAGGTGGATGGTTGACAGCCTGCCAGCTGCCTCGCTGTCCACAGAGTCATCGCGTCACAGATTATTTCCTAACAAAAATAACTTCAATTTCAAACAAACAAACAAAAAACAAGTTGTCTGAGTGCCAAAGGTTCAGCAGACCTGCACTGTGCTACTATGGTCAGTGGTCATAGTAACATAGTAAAATAAGTCCACTGAAGGAATAGGGAAAAGCATACTAACAGTGCAGTCAATACTTGGATAAATAACTGTTGTTATTTATTTTTTTCCATTATTACATGTTGCGCCATATGTTAATATGGGATGTGCTCACATACATATATGTCCATGTTTGAAGTATGAAACCTACCAGCCAGCACACGGTACCATCACTGCATACCCGATGGACTAAAATGCACCTTGTGTAAATGCATCCACTGCCGAGCACCATATGGACACGCTGCACCTAACTCAGGCGTGGGTAGCAATGTGAATATGTTGGAGATGTAAATGCAGTGCGTTTTATAACTGTCCTACAGGAAACACCTACATCCTTGTCTGGGCATTTAATTGTGTGATCAAAAAAATCCTTTTTTGTTAAAAAACAAACAAAAAACTCCCAAACATGTCATGATGCGTTACAACACCAGTAATCCAAACTTTGTTACCCTCAATATCAGAGACTGTGTGATCATCTGTAAGGGCCACAGGTGAGTGGATCACACAGTCACTGGTCGTTGTTCAAACAAACAGGTTCATGTGTGAACCTGTTTGTTTGACTCCCATAATGTTTTTATTTACAGGCCAAACACATTTATAAATTTAATAGTTAATAGTTTTACATATTTTCATCGTCTTGGTAGCTATTGTAAAATTTCAAGTTTTTAAAATGGTTTCATTTTGCTGCTCAGCAAACAGCAAATGTAGTCTATACTAAAATTTCACAGACGGACGAACACTGTGTACGTGTGTGTGTGGATGCGTATGTGTGTGAGTGTGAGGGGGCGGTGATGATTCAGAAGTCAGATTTCTCACAGGAACAGTCACTTCACTAAAAGCAGAAACACACTGCAGTTGGCTAGTGAGGACAGACTATTCTTTTTTCTCTTTGATGGAGAATTGAATGATTTACAGAAAACTATACAAACTTTCAAACTGAATATTTTATTTCGACTTGCTCACTGCTTTTTCAGTCGGTCTTGAGAAAGTGCGTTATGTCCAGAGTTACCAATCTGTCAAAACTGCGTCAGGAGAGGATGCGGGAGATCAACCTGCGGGTAAGTTGGCATGTTCTCGACCGAGTTCTGCATTAATAATAAAGACTACAGCATCGGTGGCAAGTGTTGGACATATTTTGACGACAGGCAAGAAAGCACATTTACAAAATCTTGTGATTGTTAGAATGTGTGTTCATTAATACAGTATTGTAGGTCATAGACCGTAGCAGTTCATGGTTTTGTCTCCACCCCCACTCACTTCCTCACTCCTTCACCCGCGTTTGCACTCTGAACCATAAATTTGGTCATTTCCGTGTTGTGACAGAGAGCCAGCTCTTGAAAGACATGAGCACAGGGCTGGCAGATCACTGGGCCTTATGTAGCTGCATGGGCTGCAGCTAAGTCTACATGCAGCATGTAGGTGGTTGTGAGTATGTTTGCTTGTACACTGTGTGCGAGCTCCTAGGACTATATTCGACTATAGCAACTGTTGCCATAGAAATGGCTGTGACTGTGTGCTGTTACCAGTTTCTGTTGAGCTTTCTTGGCGCAACAAAGACATTTTCTTTGTTGGGCACAATGTCTTGTCTCCAACCTCCATGCTTGGGGACACGACTTGCGATGAGGCAGACTGGGGTGGTGGTTCCCATTTTCGAGATGAGGAGCTGAAGGAATTGTTCCAATTACAGGTTGTTTCACACTGCTCAGTCTTTCTGTGATGTTTCTTCGAAACTATGATTCATTAAGTGTGCTGTGTATTTTCAGCATTCCCAAAAAGTGCTATAGGGAAGTCTAATATGATTTTACTGGACCTCTGAAATCGTCATCAGGGTCAAGAAGGTCAAACTTTCAATCGATCAGACTTTCATAAAAAGTGTTTTATCTTTAAAACTGTGCTTAAAATCCCCCTGCCTTGGTTTTTATTGCCAACATTAACATTAGCACGACCTTAAAATGGCCTCTAATGATTGAAAGCTTTCCAGTGTGGCTGAATTAAAGCAATTCAGTTCAGTTTTATTTATACAGTGTCAAATCACAACAACTGCCTCAAAGTGCATTATATTGTAAGGTAAAGACTAGAGGTGGGAATCACCATATATCCCACGATACGATATTATCACGATACTTAACGCACGATACGATATTATTGCAATTTTTAAAAATATTTTGCGATATTCAGATTCTGTACATAAAG
>NW_024582596.1:171709-173332 GCF_018398535.1 Haplochromis burtoni | reverse complement strand
ACTGTCTCTCAGTAAATGTGTGTGAATAAGTATTTCGTATTACAAGTTTTTTACATTCTGTTTCATTTTCAGAATAAAGAGCGAGAGCGCATGAGGGAGCGAGAGAAAGCTGCAAGGGAGAGTGTGGTGCTCAAGCCCAATGGTCACCTTTTTACATCTCTGACAGTGTCAGGAACCACACTCTGCTCAGCATGCAACAAGAGCATCACTGCAAAGGAGGCTCTCTGCTGCCCTAGTAAGTAACACTCTAGTTATTCCACCACTGTCTCATCATTATGCTTTATATAGTGTAGTATGACGATGTGTAGTATGACGATAGTATGACGATAAAGCCAGAGACACAAACCTCAGAACAAAGTTCTCTCTATGTCTAAAAACACAGGATGTGCACTGAGTTATGCGTCATCTCTCTCTTGGTTTTTTAGTATTTGGTCCCTTTTTATTAACTGAATTAGACTTTAAAAGGAGGGAGACAGGAGGGGTATTTTAAGGCCATTACATTAATATTTAATTCTTAAATTAAACTAAAAAAAAAACTATTTATGGTCAAAGATGAAGAGACCTGGTTCCACTCTTATTTTCAGTCAGTCTTCACTTTAGTCACAGGAAACAGAGAAGCAACAGAGAAAACCCGACAATCACATGTCCTTTTATGAGCAAGCACTTTGAAAACAGCGGGGAGGAAAACTCCCTTTAAAACAGGAAGAAACGCCCAGCACACCCAGGCTCGGGGGGGGGCGGCCGACCGCATCCTGACTACATCAGCAGTCACAGTAGTGCTGATGGGAGAATCTTTATTATGATTTGATGACTGAAGAAATAAAGAGCAGTCAGTGAACAGCTTCAATCACCAAATTAAATAACCTGTCACAATACAACAATAGGAGTTTTTGCTATTTGTTTTTATCACAGTGTGACGATGACAGCTCAGTCCACTCTCAAGTATCAGTGTTTGGATCAGAGCTACTGGCTGGCTGCAGGCTGTGTGCCCTCATGCACAGTATATGCCATAATAAACTATCGCTCACAGCTTATCATGTGTGAAAAAATACTGTTGTTAAGTGAAGTATGTTTTAATCTAAACTGTGAGCCAAACAAGTTGTCATCAGTGCATACGACTTTCTGTCAGCTGTTTCTTACTTTCATTCCCGTCCATACCCGTACATTTACACAGCGTCACTGTTTTGCCCACTGAGGACTGATGTGTTTTACATCACAATTGTTGGTTTAACCAGTGGGTTCCTTTGCCCTCTTGCTGTTTTAAAAATGTAGGTAAAATAAGCACTGAATAGGTTCTGGATAAATGAAGAAGAGGAGCCTCCCAGGTTACGTTTGAAAACCGCTGGCTTGCAGGTTTTTGGCAGTGAAAATCGTGACTAAAGAGATTATTTTGGTTGTTGATGTGATTATAGTGAAAGATCTGTGTCTAATGAATGTGTTGATTTAACTGCATGTTTTATGTTCCTCACTGTTTATTTTGCCTCGTGTCTTCATTTACTCCAGCATGCAGTGCCACTATCCACAACCGATGTCGAGATACTTTGCCAAACTGTGCCAAAATGAAACAGAGGGTAAGACACAGACATCACTACCAATCACAGTTTCTGCAAAGAGTCTCTGTGT
>NW_024582596.1:170537-171689 GCF_018398535.1 Haplochromis burtoni | reverse complement strand
TGGAAGCTGGTTCCACAGAAGAGGGGCCTGAAAACTGAAGGCTCTGCCTCCAACTCTACTTTTACCTTAGAAACCCCAAGTAAGCGCACAGTCTCACACTGAAATAAAGAACGTGTTAAATCAATAGTGGACATTGCTTGCACACATTTGCTTTGCTTAGGCATAAACTTAAACAACTTAGTTAAATCAACACAAGTTATTCACAATCAATAAACCTGTGCATTTTGTGTTGATGAAACGTGATTGAAACATGGTTAAATGAAGTAAGTTGAGCTCTGGGAATATTTTAATCCTTCACAATTTTGTCACTTTATTCCAACACTATTCAATAACTTTTACCTCAATACTACTTGGTCACTTGAATACTACATGTTGTCTTCATATTACATAATGTTCAACAAAGGCTAGAGTCTGGCTAACAGAAATGGTTTTGTCTCCACTTTACAACAACTTCCACTGTAGCCATCCTACTAGCTTTATCCGGGTTGCAGGGGGGCTGGGGCATAACCCAGAAGTGATAGGGTAAGAGGCAGGGTCCACCATGGACAGGTCACCAGTCTATCACATAGAGACAAACAACAGGTTTAAAATCACCAATTAACCTAACTCGAATACATGACTTTTAACTGTGGGAGGAAACCAGATTACCCAGTGAGAACCAACTGCAAACTAACCAGATTGTTTAACCAACATTAAACAATGCTTGAACAATAACTGCTTCCAGCTAAACCCAGCCAAAGCAGAAACTTTGATTACTGCACCAGGCAGTGCAATACCTGATATTAAACAGCATCTGGGTGATTTAGGTTCCTCACAGAAGCATAAGCTTAGAAACCTGGGTGTTGGTTTTGATGAAGCTTTTTCTTTGGAGGGACATTTAAATCAGATAGTAAGAACCTGTTTTTTTCACTTGAGGAACATTTCAAAACTTAGATCCATCGTGTCAACAAGTGAACTCGAGATGATGATGCATGCTTCTGTCTCTACAAGACTGGACTACTGTAACAGCCTGTTTACTTGTCTAAACATGAAAGGGCTAGCTCGTCTACAGGTTGTTCAACTATGCAGCGAGGCTGCTGACCGGCTTGAACAAGGGAGCTTGTATGACCCCTGTGTTAAAGTCGCTGCAGTGGCTACCAATCAGATTTAGGT
>NW_024582596.1:160042-170512 GCF_018398535.1 Haplochromis burtoni | reverse complement strand
CAGGTTCCATTTTAAAATTCTAGTTTTAACTTTTAGAGCATTACAGAGACAGGCACCCCCCTACATTGCTGATCTGATTCATACACATACCTCCACTCGTAACCTGAGGTCAGCAAACCAAAACCTTTTAGTGGTCCCCCACACTCGTTTTAAAACCCGAGGGGACCGATCTTTCCAAGCTGTTGCACCCAGATTGTGGAATGCACTTCCCCTATTTCTACGGGGTTTGGACTCAGTGGAGACCTTCAAAAAGCAGCTAAAGACATTTTTATTTCAAAAAGCTTTTAATTAGACCAGGGTTTTCATGGTGTATTTTATGACTGTATTATGTTTACTTACTTATTACAAGGCTTGATGCAGAATTTTCTTTATGTTTTTGTCTTTGACAGGTTAAACCACAATAAATAGTGATAGCATATTCATGGTGTGGGCAGTTGTCTGCCTCTTATAACCCGTGATCTTGTGAATTTCATGAGTCCAGCAACTAACCACTCTTACTAGATTGTATCATGTCATCTCAACAAGAACAAAATAAGTTGAATTTCATACAGATCCTACATGATTTAATCATGTTTACCACAGAAACATGAAATTATTTTCTTCAAATTACAAGTTATACTTTTGTAAATGTAACAACCACCCAATTTTCTTTTTTTGAGTGCAGAGTGAAGTGCTCTAATGCGATAACATAGTACTATAAGGTCATTAAGATAAGACGGGGCAAAATGAAGCAAGACCTTGTACGTGATAAGAATGATTTTGAATTTGATTTTGGATTTAACAGGGAGCCAATGAAGCAAAGCCAATATGGGAGAAATATTCTCTCTTTCTAGTGCCTGTCAGTACTATAAAGAAGACCATTTCTGCAGATGATCTGTTAGCTGTTTGACAACTACTCTTTCAAGGATGTTTGATATGAAAGGAAGGTTGGAGATTGGCCTATAATTAGCTAAGACTGCTGGGTCTAGAGATGCTTTTTGAGTAAAGGTTTAACTACAGCCAGCTTGAAGGCCTGTGGTACATAGCCGATCATTAGAGATAGGTTGATCATATTTAAGATCGAAGAATTAATTAATGGCAGGACTTCTTTGAGCAGTTTTGTAGGAATGGGGTCTAAAAGACACGTTGATGGTTTGGAGGAAGTAATTATTGAAGTTAACTCAGAAAGATCAATTGGAGAAAAAGAGTCTAACTTAACATCAATGGTACTAAGAGTAGCTGTAGATAATATTTAAGAGTTACTTTAATTTTCCCACAATGGAATAATTTGGGTGTGACAGCAGCAAGAGAGACACATATACAAACAAACAGTACACAAGACACAGAACAGAAACATACACAATTTTTACATAATTACAACAAGGACAATAGTTACCAAAAGCAGAGTACTGTACAGTTATTGAAATTAAATAAAATTAAATACAGATAAGAGGCAAACCAGGTTGTAGTGCGAATTGGTTAATTAACTAACTTATTGCAGTTACAGCATTGATGTAAACATCTGTTTGTTGGGAGCAGGTCTGATTGTACAGTCTGACAGCTGCAGGGAGGAAGGACCTGCGGAAACGCTCCTTCATGCATCGAGGATGCAGCAGTCTGTCACTGAAGCAGCTCTGCAGTTCAGCAACATTTACATGCATGGGGTGGGAGACTCTGTCCATCAGAGATGTTATTTTGGCCAGAGTCCTTCTGTCTCCCACCACCTGCACTGGGTCCAGGGTGCATCCCAGAACAGAGCTGGCCTTCCTGATGAGTTTATCCAACCTCTTCCTCTCAGCTGTCGATAAACTGCTGCTCCAACATACAACACTGTAAAAAATGACAGATGCCACCACAGAGTCATAGAAGGTCTTTAAAAGCGCTCCCTGGACTCCAAATGACCTCAGCCGCCTCAGCAGGTAGAGTCTGCTCTGACCCTTCCTGTAAAGAGCATCCGTGTTGTGGCTGCAGTCCAGTTTATTATTCAGGTGAACACCCAGGTACCTATAGGAGTCCACTATCTCAATGTCCACTCCCTGGATGTTCACCGGTGTCAGTGTGGTGGGTCTGCGTCTCCGGAGTCCACCACCAACTCCTTGGTTTTCCCGGCGTTGATCAGCAGGTGGTTCTGCTGACACCAGTCAACAAAGTCCAGAGTCCAGTGTCTGTACTCTGAGTCGTCCTCACCTGTGATGAGGCCGACTATGGCAGAGTCGTCAGAGAACTTCTGTAGGTGGCAGCGTGGGGAGTTGATGGAGAAGTCTGCACCAGGGGGCGCAGATGGTTTAGAACCAACCTCT
The DNA here is from genome assembly GCF_018398535.1 of Haplochromis burtoni. Taxonomy (NCBI): domain Eukaryota; kingdom Metazoa; phylum Chordata; class Actinopteri; order Cichliformes; family Cichlidae; genus Haplochromis; species Haplochromis burtoni. The sequence goes on along the minus strand of NW_024582596.1, from coordinate 168,233 downwards.
CGAGGGTCTTCATCAGATGTGATGTCAGGGCTACCGGCCTGTAGCTGCTGAGGTCCTTGGGATGGGAGGTCTTTGGTACCGGTACCACACAGGAGGTCTTCCACAGCTGTGGTACTTCCCCAGTGACAGGCTCAGGTTGAACAGATATCCTAGGATGCCACACAGTTCATCTGCGCAGCATCTCAGGAGCCTGGAGCTGATGCCATCTGGACCTGCAGCCTTCCGCACCTTGATCTTGCGAAGCTCATCCTCACTTGAAGTGCTGAGATAGAAAGAGTGGATTTTGGGGGAGGGGTGTGTATGTTGGAGTCCACAGAAGCCGGGGGTGGGTGTAATGACTAGGAGCTGGGAGGTGTGAAGTCCTGAGATGAAGGACAGGCAGTCCCTGAAGATGAAGGAGATTGCAGCAGGGGGGACGATGCTGGGTGGTGATCAAACCTATTAAAATATTTATTTAGGTCATTCACCCACCCCAAGTCTCCTGCAGCCTGGGGGGTTGGTTTTTGTCCTGAGATTGTCTTCAGGCTGTTCCAAACCCCTCTGATGTTGTCCTGTTGCAGCTGCTCTTCCACCTTCCTGCTGTAGTTTTCCTTCCCCTGCCTTATCTTCCATTTCAGCTTCTTCTGGACAGCTCTCAGCTCCTGTTTGTCTCCAGATCTAAAGACTCTCTTCTTCTCCCTGAGGAGAGGCTTTATTTCAGGATTTATCCATGGCTTGTTAGAAAAACACCGTACCTTCATGATGGGTACGGTGTTGTCCACACAGAAGTTCATGTAATCCGTAATGCAGTCTGTGATGCTGCTGAGGTCATCCTCCAAAGGGCTGCAGAGGTTGTCCCACACAGTAGAACGGAAACAGTCCCTCAGGGCCTCTTCAGTCTCTGCCGACCATTTTTTAACTGTGCGTTTCACAACTGGTTCTCTGTGTACTAGAGGTTTATACACAGGGCTGCACATAAGTGGTCCGTAGGTGCGCATTCGCTGTCAAAATATATCCTCTTTTTGCTTTAGTTCCTTTTATTTATTCCTAACAGTTTGCTTTTGAGTTCTCAATCAACATTAAATATAATGAATGGTGAATTTATTCTGGTAGCTAAACTGACCTAAAAACTCTCTTTGTTTCATTTTTGTGCTCCTGTAATTGTAGTTTTTGTCCTTTCAGCAACAGAAGACGGCCCTGATGAAGAACAATGTTCCACTGCGTGCAAAAAGTAAGAACAATGGAACAAATCTAAGAAATGAACTGCATATTCTGCCTCACTCTCGTCCTGTCTTCTTTCCTTCCTCCCTCCTATCTATCTCTTTATCAGTATGTTCCTCCATCATCATTAAAATCCTCTTTAGCTTGCTAACATGTTGGAATATTTTTCCCTTTCTTCAGCCAATTCTCTTTATAATACAACTATTTTCTCCTCTCAGCTCAAGGAATGCGAGAACGTCCAACTTCAGCTATTTACCCCTCTGAAAGCTTCCGACAATCTCTGCTCAGATCACGCCGTGGCCGCTCTCACCTATCCCTGTCCAAGAGCGTCTCCACCAACAACATCGTAGGGTGGGTCATAAACACAGCGCAAATATTAGTGTTGCTCTGTTGTTTGGTTAAAGCTACCTGAGGTCATCAGTGCACGCTGGTTTGCTGGATTAAGGACAGAAACCAGTCACATCCACTAGTTTGGATTTGCTTTGTCGAATGTTCAGCGAACACCAAGAATGCATAAAAAGCAGGACAGGAAATGATCTTTTAAAAACACAGTATGTGACCTTAACCGTGGTCACTCACTGTCACATGGTGGGACAGGAAAGGTCATGAAGCTAATTCAAGATGATTTTGAGCTGCAACCATGAGTATTCATGCTTGCTTTCCCCCAACATGCCAATGTTTTTGATGAGTGAGGCACAGAACAGACTGTGGCTGACAGACAGATGATGATGAAGATTATCCATCTTCATGCTACAGTCACTGGCAATGATAAAGATGTATACAAGTTTTGTAAATGCTCACAGGGACGGTGTGATAATATCTCAGATTGCAAAATTTACTCTGCTCCACCTGATTTGAATTCAGCTCAGTTCAGTTTATTTTTCCGATACAAAATCACAACAGCAGCCGCCTCAAGGCACTTTATGTTGCAAAACCCCACAATACTGAGAAAACCCCAACAAGCACTTAGCGACAGTAGGAAGGAAAAACTGTGAAGGCCCGAGACCCAGACTAAGATATGCAAACTGGACACAGAGACCGGTGGGGGTTACAGGAGGCACACATGGCCCCCGTGAAGTCGTGCGAACAGTGCAGCCTTGTTGCTCTTTTTCTGTGACACATACACCCAAAAAGAGCAGAAAACCTTCAAAAAAAGATAATCTATTACAAACCCTCCACTCCATGTTTGTTCGAAACCAAAGAGCTCATCCACTGTGTCTGGGATTGACACTGATTTGTTGAGTTTGTGCTGGCATTTTATATGGCTCCACGCTAATATATATACACGAGGAAATTTTCAGTTAACCCACAAACTTAGTTGGAAACTGTCAGTTTCAGTATGTCTGTCAATCAAAACACCAACATTCCCAACTCCAAAATGTATGAGTTGGTGTGCAGCCAGTGAAATCTCTATGCATTAAACACCACTGTTCAAGGTGCCTCTTATTATTTTAACATTTGGCTCTGTTTGGTTCTCCAGTTTGTTTGCCGCTACATTTATTTCATGCACAATAGTTAGGCACCAATAATACCTGCATGCATGTGTGTGCTGCAGGTCGCTGAATGATGATGCTCCCCTGGGACTACGCAGAATTCTCTCCCAGTCAACAGACTCCCTCAGCTTCAGAAACAGAACGATGTCGATGGAGTCGCTCAATGATGACGGTATCGCAAACATCCAAGCAGCACAAAATCTTAGACAGCTCCATGTGTTCACAGTCAGTTAATTATACATGTATGTTATATACTCACAAGTCTGCAGGCCAAAGACTGGTCATTCTTCCAGCAACATCATAATGCACTGGACTGTAGTAGAAAACAAACCAGAACAGTTCATGAAGTCCATTTCCACCCAGAGAACTGATGCTGCTGATTAGATATGTGCATAAATGAGCAGTTGAACAGGTGTACCTGGAGAATGTAGGTATTTAAAAAAAGAAATTCCTTGTGACTATTTTCCACATAGAAAGTAAGGGCTGAATGGGAGACTGCAAAGAGTACAAGTTCCAATAATCTGTCTGATAGTTTATGGATTAATAAGGTGGACAGAACGTTCTGTCCACGCCTGCACACCTTCTTATTGTAATATTGTGACAAATGAATGCATGTTTCCAGAATTTAAGCAAGCTTGTCAACATGAATGCATTTTTGGTGCTTAACTTTAATAGATAATTGCTTAACTACTAGTAGTTGGGGGTGGCTGCAGCTCAGGAGGTGGAGCAAGTGTCCACAGGTGGTTTAATGGGCCGAATATCCTTGGACAGGATACTGACCCCAAGTTGCATCCATCAGAGTATGAATGTGCGTGAATGCTAGACAGGAAGCACTGTCATATAAAAAAATAAGTGCTTGTATAAATGGCTGAATGACCCTGGTTGTATAAAGCGCTTTGAGTGCTCGGGTAGAGTAGAAAAGTGCCACATGAGAACCAGTCCGTTAACCGTTTGGTGCATGCTCCGATTGGTAATAAGATCCTCATAAACATTCTTCCTGAATGTAGTGGAATACAACTGTACAGCAGTAGAAGTGAAACGTGACACATTTCATGAAGAAGTCGTTGAATCTTCAAACCTTCAGGAGAAAGCTCAAGTCGTCTGTTCAAACTTTTGTCTTCAGTCTACAATAATCTCTCATATAATAATAGTAAAATAAACAATAATCTGTGAGTCTGCAGTCTTTCATACTGATCTTCTTTTCCTCTTTAGGAGAACTGTACTACGCCTCAGTCCTGGAGGAGATCGAGCTTGAGGGCCAGGACTTTAAGGCTGACTCGTGGAGCATGGCTGTGGATAGCAGTTACTTACAGACACATCGCAAAAATGTTATCAAGAGGCAGGATGTCATCTATGGTGACAAAAACATGATCTATTTTTCATCATTTCTGCCTCATATGCAGACGTTCAGTCTATTGCTAAACGTTATACATGTGTTTGCATATGGACACACACAGAAAACAAATAAGTATGTCACCGTTTAGAAATATGCAATGGTTGTCATGCATCTCATCTCACCTTTGTTATACGTGTGTGTGTCTCTTAGAGCTGATCCATACAGAGCTGCACCACATGCAGACACTGCAGATCATGGAGAGGGTGTTTCGACAGGGCATGCTGGAGGAGCTTCAGTTAGAGCCCAGCACCGTGCATGCTATGTTTCCCTGCCTGGACCAGCTCATCAAGATACATTCCCAGTTTCTGGCACAACTTCTCCTGCGGCGCAAGAACAGCCTGCAACCTGGATCCAACCACAATTACACCATTCATCAGCTGGGGGATATTCTAGTAGAGCAGGTTTGTGATTCTGCTGACTTCCCCTTACTGACTCATATCCACAGTAACGTGACTTGTTTGTGTTCTTCTGCCAGTTCTCAGGCCAGTCTGCAGATGACATGCAGAAGACTTATGCCGAGTTCTGTAGCCGACACTTAAAGGCTGTCAAATTATACAAGGAGCTGCTCGCTAAAGACAAGAAGTTCCAGTTCTTCATACGGGTAGGAGACACATGCATGGACATATGTATATGTTAACGACCGTACCGACCTACCAAGACTTGTTCCAATTATACTTTCTAATTATTATTTCACCTTCCTCCGTCTCTTCCTCATATTGTTGTTGGGACTGCTGGCCTTCCTGCTGCACTCCTCCACAGCTGTTTCCAGCATCAGCAGCCTCGTGTGACCGCGAGGGCTTGTTACCAGTTGTTGTTGGTGCTGCTGTTGACGACGCAGCAGCATAATAAATATGAACAATAAAGCAACAATAAGCATAAGTAAATAACTGGCTTACTTGGCACCTACAATGTTTCATACTAAAGGCATTTTAATTTTACTAAGCATAGACTAAAGATGTTGATCATGTCGGAGGAGAGCTAAAGGGTTTGAATGAGCATGTCTGAAAGACATAAGGAAGCAGATGTCGCTGCTATAATTGGTTAAAAAAAGGGCAAAAATGCTGTTTCAGAACAAGAGGACACGTTCAAGAAAAAGAAAACGCAGCTTCAATTGAAGAGTGGAGGAAATGCTTCATCGGTGCCTAAGATAAATTCACTGCCCCCTAAAATTAAAAGAACACTTGGAAAACACATCAGATCTTAATGGGGAAAACATTCATGCTGGATACTGATACTGGTACAGATGGTAATGAGTTAGGAATGAAAGGATGCCTCATTGTTTGATGGAATGAAATGAAATTATGAACCTACAGACGGCTGAATTTAAAGAATGGCGCAGCAGGCTCTCCCATTTTACTAACGGTACTCAGGAGTTTGTATGACTGACCATGTTGGGACATGCTCCTAATGAGACTGCAGATGGTGACCTGGGGGATCTACTTTTACATCGGCCTGCACAGTTGCGCCAGATAAAGCGCACCAGGAGCAGCCCAGTTACCCACTGCACCAGTGCAGGGTACAGTGGGGCAGAGGAATTCCCACTGATACTTAACGACGGTCAGGATGGCGTTGCTCAGCCTGTAGAGACCCGTGTGCGAATTCTTTCCCCCCCCATTGATATCTGATGTTTTTTTCCAAAGTGTTCTGTTCATTTTATCAGGCAGTGCATTTATCTTAGGTACTGATGAAGCACAGACATGCCACCCCGGCCATCACTGGCCCACCACTAAACTTGTCCGGGCAGCAGAGTGTTCCCCACGACTTCTCCGGGTCCTCTTACGCATGTCACGTGTGTTCAGTGTGAACCTGCACTTATGTGTGGACAGCACAGGATACCAGGGTGGACCTGCCAATTCTGCGACAAATGCCAATCATGCACTCACACATACAGTGTCGATACAGTGTCGATACAGTTAGCACAGGGCTAGCTAGACATTGTCGCGCCCTCAGGCCACCCTCGTGGAAGCTGGTTGAAACCATGACTTCGTGGAGAAAAGTCATACCTTTGACTTCAGCTCTGCTGAGTGTATGATTCAAACTGATCGCTTTTAAATAATGATGAAAAATTAAAGCTTCCTTTCTCTCTCTTAGCAGCAGGTGAGTCGAGGACCCTTGCTACGTTGCCATGGTGTTCAAGAGTGCATCTTATTGGTGACTCAGCGGATGTTCAAGTATCCTGCACTTATTCAGCGCATTCTGGACAACACAACAGGTGACTCATCCCAGTCATCTGCCTCCTTTTCTCAGATCTACAATGTCACTAGAAAATTAAAAAAATGCTGGTTTTCACATTTAACTAACATTTATGGTTCCACACAACGAAGCAAAACCAGGCTTCAATGGGAACTTTTTCCTCGTCTCCATTTTTCTGTTATTTACTGTAAACCTAACCCTTTAACACCCAGGGTAATATATTTGGTACATGAAGCTTTTGTGAGCTGGATTTAGTAAATTAAAACTCATATATGCAAATTCATATTTCTTTCTTTTGAAAAAATTGTCAGAAGATGAAATTCAAACTTCACAGTTTTACTGAAATTAGAGATGAATCAGATGATTGTTTCTATTTTATCCAGATGATGAAGAAGAAGCTTCCTCTGTGGCCCAGGCTCTGCTGATGATCAGAGAACTGCTTAGTTCAATAGACCAACAGGTACTGAAGTGTTTGCTCCCTGTGCAATAATCTGTGCGTCATTCATTCTCTTCATATTCAAATATCAGCAAACTCACAAAGAATTTATGTTCTTTTCTAAATCTTACACATTCAGACATCAAGTACAAGTCAGTGCAAACACTCATTCTTCCTAAATGACGCTTAGATTAGGGCTTTAGATCTCTAGTTTTTAGCTTGTGCTAACAACCCAGCATTCATTTGTTCTCCTACCTCAGCTGTAAAGTGGACGACTTGTTTCACTAACCAGAGAGAGGATTTGTAGCATTTACAGGACAACAATTGCCTGCCCTGTTCGACAGGCTCTAAACTTCCACACAAGTGCTTTTAGCTCATACTCGAGATCTTTGTTTATTTCTAAGACTGATTTCCTTCTGTTTTCTATCTACTGAAAAATCTCATCGTATTTTCTGTCTTATAATGTATTACACTATAATACAGTCATAATATGTAGTATTTATTAGTTTCAATAGAATAACATTTAGTAATAAGACCTTACTATTCCTCTACTTTTACTAAAACTCAGTAAAACTCAGCTTCATTTTTAAACACTTAGACTTTGTATGTTCATCTTTCCGCCTGACTCCCTCCAATTCACACACATTTATTTTGTCTAAGTGATGTTCATTCCTCTTCTTTTTAAAGCACACCTCCACCTCCATCACCGTTTCAAAACGGATCTTACAAATCTCCTTGTAACATCCATTTTTGCCGACTCAGATTAGCTCGCTGGTTCATTCAGATGATTTAATCAAACTGAAAATGTAAGATTGAATTTCCTGTCGGCAGATGGACGATCTGGAGAAAACGCAGCGGCTTCAGGAAATCCATGCCAAGCTTGACCCAAGGGCTGAGGCCATAGTACGGGATGGAGGAATATTTAAAGCTGGAGAGTTACTCCGAAGGAGACTTATCCGTGAAGGGACCCTTTTCTGGAAAACTCCAGGATCACGACTCAAAGGTACACAACAATTGGGTGATTAATATTTAATAAAATAAACATAATACAACAGGTAGACACTGACTATTGTCCTATTACTAGCTGTCTTAATTCTTTATGGCATAGATTCAACGAGGTGGTGAAAAGACTCCTCAGAGATTTTGGTTCATATTGACAAAATACCATCAAGTCAAAACTGAACATTTAAATCAGCCTCAGTTGACCTTTACAGCAGGGGTGTCCAACTCCAGGCCTCGAGGGAGGTTTAGATCTCACCCTGGGTCAACACGCCTGAATCACACGATTAGTTCATTACCAGGCCTCTGGAGAACTTCAGGACATGTTGAGGAGGTCATTTAAATTGTGTTGGATCAAGAACACATCTAAACCTGCAGGACACCGGCCCTCCAGGCCTGGAGTTGGACACCCCTGATGTACAGACTGTATATATAAAACACACGTTATACGTTGGCTTATGTAATTATTCTGTC
>NW_024582596.1:140162-143829 GCF_018398535.1 Haplochromis burtoni | reverse complement strand
GTGTGTGTGTGTGTGTGTGTGTAAGCCTTCATGTAACTGAACTAAGTCGTTTATTTAAAATGGAAAATAAAAAGATAAACGAGGGTGAAAAAAACACATAGTTACAACAAGTTTTTCTCTTTATTTCACTAAAACTATCCATGTTGTACGTTTTAGGACAAGCCTCCAGTACTGTCCCTTCAGAACCTAATAGTAAGGGACATAGCCAATCAGGAACGAGGCATGTATCTGATTAGTGATTCCACCCCTCCTGAGATGTATGAGTTTTATGCTGCCTCCAAGGATGACAAGAACATCTGGATACGCCATGTACAGCACGCTGTCAGCAAGTGGGTAAATGCACACACAACACATGCTAAAGCTTTCCATCGGTTTGTAGTCTACAAACTGAGGTTTATTACATCTTGGGTCTTATTTCTGCATTTTGGAAAATATAAAGAAAAATGTAATTACCCAGAGACAATTATGGACTGTAAATCTCACAGAAAACACAAACATTTATTTGCATTTGCAGAGCAGAATAAATGTAGCATGTTTTTCATAGAGCCTGTACTTTCCTCCTATACGTTATGAGGTCGGCACACTGGTTCCTATATAATAATAATAATAATACTAATAATAACTCCCAGATGGCTGAGCTCCTCACCCCAGAGGCCAGACACTCTTCAGGTGAAGCTCATTTCTGTCTGTACCCGTTTTTTGGTCACTACCCAGAGCTTGTAACCATAGGTGAGGGCAGGGTAATAAAGTCGAGTTACAAAAATGAGACCCAAGTTGTGATAAACTGTTTAATCATTGAGGTATAAATGTCTACTAATTAGTTTATGAACAAAAAACCGACAAATCTAAAACGTTCGTGTCTGTTATGTGACTGATAAGACGGCATGTGTGGTCTGGATTTTGTGTGTTCAGGTGTCCATCAAGAGAGGAGTTTCCCCTGATAGAGTCGGAACACAAGGCTCACCTGAGGAGGCTCAAAGGTCAGGAGAATATACAGACTAACTGAATTACATTTCAAATACCTGGGAACCAGAAAAAGACGACATGGTAGCTTAGTCTTACTGGTGGCTACGTGTTCTCTACCACAAACTTTAACCAAAAAGATGAATACTCAGGTTTTCTTTCACCCTTTTGGTCCTAAATAGTTATTTAAAGGTTTCCATACTTTTACCAAATACAGAGGTTCCACTGGACCGAACATCACTGTGATCTCCAAACCAATTCCAAAGGCCCTGTCAGAGTATCAAACATACCAAACCTGATCTAAAAATGTAAACTGCTGTAGTATCCACAGGCAGAACATCTGTGCTAGTGTCAGGAATCGTTTAGATCTTCTGACATGCCAGTATTATCTTGGATTGTGTTTTTGCCCACAGTAAATGCTTTTGCACAAGAAGGCAGCATTTCACAAGTTTGGAACAACAGTAAACAGTAAAATCATAAAGAGCAAAGCAGCTTTGGTAACGGTAAAACCATCAAATGCCTCACAGAATTTCTCTCATCAAGCTGCTTTTTTTCTGATGTATTGATTGCAAACAATTTTGGAGCAGTGACATCTAACCAGAAGCAGAGGAAGTGAAGCACGTGACTAAACGAGGAAACAGACATGAACTTATCGGGAAATTGGCACAAGAGTGGAACTAAACTCTCAACAACCAAGAACTGAGAACAGGACAAACTAAAACTAGGAAGTTAAATGAAGATATGAACAAATAACAAGTCGACCAAAGAATCAGCAGGAAAAACCGTTTCTGCTCCACAGTCATAGCTGCACTGGTCTCCTCCTGTTTAGACCATGTCTGAGCTTGTTTCATACAAATAAAATTAAACTGAAAATTGAACTGAATAGTTATTTACATGAACTGTATTTCAAACTAAAGCGTCCTGCATCAGCATTTTCATTTTATCCAGTGAAGGCTGGGGTCTGCCCGACCTTTCTGTCAGATCGACATGAACCAGGGAGACCTGTGAAGAGGCAGGCTTTGTTTTTCTGCACGTCTGTTTTAGACTGATGACTGATTGATTGTCATCCAATCAGCTGACCTGCAGCACAAGGACCAGGAGATGCTGGAGCTCCTGCAGGAAAGAGTGACTTTATTCTGTGAACTGGCAGAGGTGACAAGTGGCCAGGAGAGCCTGCAGCCTCCCATCACTCGCTACTTGTTTAGGGCTGACACACCACAAGCTCCTCGTGCTGAAAAACTATTACTGGATGCCACATCTGAGGGTAACTATCCACGTTTCATATTAGCATGCTTCACATGTGAAGGTGAATATCTGATCGAACTCAACAAAAAAATAAATAACTGTTTTTGTACATAACTTCACATAATTTTAATTAGAAGTATGAGTAAAAACAAACATTTTGTAGCAAACAAGAATGAAAATATTTACTATCCAAACTCCTACATCCACTTTTTCTCCCTGAATTTTTTCTGAAGTGACCGTGAGCTGTCACATAGTTGAGGCTGAGGCTAAAGCTTCAAGACTGAAGCAGACTTTAGTGGACATGTAGACCGAGGGAACAGAGGTGATGAGGTAGTGTTGGGTAGGTAGGGCTGATGGCTGTGGATTTCTCAAAAACCAAGGTGCCTCTGGAAATCAAGATAAGGAAGTAAGTGAAGGTAAAATCCAGGACTGAATGGCAGAAGCTGGATGAAGCGGTGAGGAAAACTGTACTACAGTATTTTATGTATCGTCTGGAAACAGACTGAATGAGCAAGAACTAAATGTACATCAAATAAGAGATAGAGAGGCAAAGGCTTACAGTGTGCTGTCTGCTGCGAGTAAAGAAAGTGTGTTGAGATGGAAGGAGTTTGATGAGCTGATCAATAAAGAAAATGAGAGCGAGAGCAGGACAGATACGGCAAGTACAGAGGATCATTGTAAGTAAGCAGGCAGCTATGAAGAAGATGAAGAGTGGAAGGCAAATGGTCTGATCAGGGGTGGGCAACCGCTGTCCCTGCAGGTTTTAGATGTGTCCTTGAACCAACACAGCTGATTTAAATGGCTAAATTAGCTCCTCAACATGTCCTGAAGTTCTCCAGAGGCCTGGTAACGAACTAATCATGTGATTCAGGTGTGATGACCCAGGGTGAGATCTAAAACCTGCAGGACACCGGCCCTCCAGGCCTGGAGTTGCCCACCCCTGATCTAGATGATGTACGTGTGGAGGAACTGAGAGGATGTCTGAGGAATAGTGAACTGGTAGCAATTTTCAAAACAAGGGTGATGAGCAGAGCTGTGGTAACTACAGGGGATAAAGTTGATGAGAAAGGAAGAAACTTTAGCAAAGAGTTGTTGAAGTTAGGTTAAGAAGAGACGCGACGACCCTTTGGAAGTTAACAGCTGTTTTGGCCATATCGAGCTCACTTACCATTGACTGACGTACTATATATACATCTGACGTGCTGCAGTTTTGACACAGAGAGGAGATCAAACACAAGACATGCAGGAGGAATCAACATGGGAACAGAAAAATATGTAAAGTTAATAGAAATGTGTGTGTACATGTGTGTGTGTGTGTGTGTGTGTGTGTGTGTGTGCTCAGAAGGGCGTAAACTTGAGGAGTTTGAAATTAAGCATACACACTTAAAGTCAGGATTACTGTGAATAGATTTGTCCCACCTGGTGGATGAAAGGAATCCTTAAATGTTTTACACATAAC
>NW_024582596.1:117975-140142 GCF_018398535.1 Haplochromis burtoni | reverse complement strand
GACTGTAGTAAGTCAGCGTTTCAGTCTCTTATTCATGATCATCTTAAGTTTGACTGAATTAATTATGGATTTATACATTAATAAAAATAGTAACAACCTATAATGTGGCACTATCAGGCATTAGTTAGGTATTAGTAAGTGCTTTGGTCATCATTTGGAACACAACACTCCTATTTAGTATGTAATGTATGAATACAGATATAAATGTTCATTCTTGATTAATAAGCTCATAATGTGTTCATGGTAACATTTCTAAATACATAAATAACAAAGTATTTGGACGCCCATTCCTCTATATAATGATTAAGATGATTAAGATATGAGCTCATTGTTTGTGAGGTTAACAGAGGTTTTATAAATGCTGATGTCATAGTGTAATTCATGGTTAATTAAGACAATTACTATTTGTTAATTGTGAAGTGAAGGTTATTTACGTCTCAGCTATTTTCCCAACAGAGACATGACGCAGACAACACAGAAAGAAGTACAGAACATACAGATGCAAACATAACACACCTGAGGTTTGCACAATAATGCAGGTTTGTAGGCGGGGTTTAAGAGGAAGATGCACCAAGGAGGTGGAGCCACAGGACAGCTCAACTTAAACATACAAAGATTTCTTCATTTAACATAAAACATGAACATTGTTTTTACAAAACAATAATAAATCTTTCACAGAGCTTCACAAATACGTGTATACAATATAAAGAAAGGGTCCATCATATTAAACTGGTAATGCAGGAAAATGTCTCTGGAATGTTTGAGACTTTGGAACTTCTTTAGATCGTTCCCGAGGTTCAGCTGGTTTGTGGTCTGTTAGCTTTAGTGCAGCTGAATTAGACTAAATAGCGGTTTCACACAGGTGAACAGCTTAAATGTAAGAAGTAATGGACTCCACCTCCTCCTCATTCAGTGAGAACTCAGAGCAGCTCCGTGGGGCGAGGAGGAGATCAGGTTACGAGGTGGTTCTCCACCATGAAGGAGAATCCCAAATCAATGAGCGTTATCATGGAGCCTTGATTTCCCTAGCATGTTACTGCACTCAGTCAGTAAATACTGCTATTTAATGGCCACATAAATCTGAATTCTCAAAAAGGTGCATGAATTCATGGAAAGTAGGGGAGGGGCTGGTTGCAGTAAGGGATGTGATTGGGTGATTTGGTGTCAGTAATGAAAATGAACTGCTGTCAGTGCGATGTGCAGCGGGTCTTCATGCTGCTTACTGGACAGTATAATTACAACGACAAAGGAAAGAAAATATGTGGACACATCAGCCCACATGTGCACTGGGCCACCATCCAAATACTCGGTATGCCAGATTACCAGTCCAGGCCTGCTGGTAACTGCCTGAATTAACCATGAATTATAATCTGAAGTATTAAGAAAACCTTTAAAACACTCAGTCACTGATTTACACTAAATATACCATGGACGCCTTATGAGTGAGCTTTTTAGTCTAGAATAAACACTTATATCCACATTTATAAATTACATAGTAATGAAGAGTAATACTTTATAAATGATGAATTAAGCATACTTACTAATGCTTAATAGTGTGACATCATTATAAAGTGATACCAGAAAACTATGTTACAACAACAACTTAGAATTACATAAAAAAAGCTTCTTTTTTTTCAGCTGAACGGTTAAAGTAAAGGTTAAATTGCACATATCGCTCCACGACAAGTACTGAGTGTGTTTTGTCTCTTCTCAGGTGACCAAGAGCTGTTGGTCAATGGAGCCCAGCATTTTATTGCAGCAAAGGTGAGGACAAAGAGTTGATGATGGGAAAGGGTTTGGAGGTGCAGTTATGGAACTGAACATGGTCTCAGATTTGGTTTTGTGGTGCATATAGTAAAGTTAACGGGACCGATGAGTCATTTTGTCCAGGTTTTACTGAGACATTCACATGTTTAAGGCATCAACAAAAAGACTTAGAACTTTTATTTTATCAGCAAAACTAGAGTTTAATTTTCATCTTTGACATCAATAATGTCAGTAAGAATTTAGCTTTCAATGTCAAATTCAAACTTTACTTGTGTTTCTAATATTTCTAATAATCATATTTTAATATCAGCACAGCAGGTCATGTATTGTATGACCTTCATTCTTGTATTTTGGAGCCACTACAGATATTTCAGTATAGTTTTTGATGAATACAATGATTAAGAAGAGAAAGAGAACATTTAAGCTCTCCTGTATAATAAAGACAGTACAGAGTGACTCCAGTTCACACTGAAGTCACTGGACTCTTGTTTTAGGGGCGTCTGTGTGTCTGTCCTGATTTGTGGTGGTGGGGGACGTGAGTGGATGTTGCCTTGCAGTGTTGAAAGGTGCCTGGGATACTTGTGTTGGTAGGTGCTCCTGGGTTGGGTGTGGGGTCTGGGGCATTGGTGCCTCGGGTCCCCTGGTTCCTTGTTAGTTCTGTCCCTGTGTGGGCGTGTCATGAGTGTAACCATCCAGGTCGAGCTGGATCTGTGCGGAAAATCTGAAATGTTTCTCTGAGTTGTTGAACTGTAATAACTTTGCTTCAACTGTTTTCATTCTCTCTGTCTGTGGAAAACGTTTTTGCCTAATAAAGGAATGCACGAAGCGACAAGACAAGTCACCGCTAATGGTAAGTAACCTTTAAAGTATGTCTGTTTATTTAAAGTGCATTTAAAACAGAAGTCAGTAATAAGTAAGCTGCTCGTGTCTGACAGGAGATCTGCCAAAGGCTGGTGAATCTCAGCGTTTATCTTCATGCACTCCAGGTAAGTCGGACTTAACATGCCACAGCACTCCATACACCACACCACATGTTACAGACACTGTGGACGAGGTCACCTTCACCTTAGTTTTGTTAAGTTGATAAACTTTAAAGCTTATCTGAATGCCAATGTTCTGACTACATGTACTTTTTGACTACGATAAAACTAACATGATTAATAACTACATTTTATAAAAGCATGTCTCTGAGGGGAATTAGTTGACATAACTTAACTCAGTATTTCCTGTTCACTTTTGTAATCCTCTTTAACTAAAATTCCTGAAAATTATGTTACAAACCTTTTAAAATGAAGGCAGGCAACTGCCACAACTGCACTGAGTGCTGCTAAATTTAGCAGCTTCAAGAAATATTGAAAATAATTCAAACAAACAAATGAAACAAACTAAAAACAAAGAGCCAGAGTCCAAAACAAACCAAAACTAAGCCCATGAAATGTTCAAGAACACAGTAAACAGTCCTGAAAGGTTCAGGGGGCCCAGAGGTCAGTTCAGTTCACGAGGCCGACTGTGCGAAAGGCAATGGCGGCAGCGGCGCAGGCGAAGGAGGTCTGGAGGCCGGCTGTGCGGCAGGACCAGACAGGCGACGGCAGGACCAGGCGACGGCATGGAAGCCGCAGATGGTGGCGTGGCAAGCGATGAAGGCTGGATGGGCCCCTCGGACCCTCCAGCGGGAACAAGACTTACATTCTCTGAATCAGCCGATTCAGGCAGAATAAATCCTCTGAGTGAAAAACAGTCTTGCTCACAGTGAAAGAAATTGCACAAGGTTGGGTTGGAATGCTCGAGTGGAGAGTGCAATAAACATTCACTTTCTCCCATGAATGGGGTGTGCTCAGTCGTTCTGGAGTGGCGGCGTCGTGAACGCTGTTTACTCCGGGAAGGGGGTGGGTCGGGCCACGAACCCTCCAGCTGACCGGGCTGCAAATCCTCTGGCTCGTCATACAGGAGCGGTTCTCCAGAACCTCCAGCAGAAACAGTCTGCGGGGTCCATGTTCTGGTCGCGATCTTCTGTCATGTGAAGGCTGTGTGCAGGCAGTAGTGATGGCAAGGTGGACCCAAAAGTGCAGACTCAAAATAAAGATTTTTTTCTACATGACACAACTGGCTACACTGGCTACACTGGAAACACTGGAAACACTGGAAACACTGGAAACACTGGAAACACTGGAAACTAAACTGGCAGGCAGAAGGCCGGACCACACAGCATGGAGGGATGATAGATCACGACACTGACCCAGAAACACAGGGCTTGAATACACAGAGGGAGCAGTCAGGGAACGAGAGACAGGAGGGAAACACAGCTGGGACAAATCAGGGCTGACGAGACAAAGGAAGCAAAACCAGATACATCAACATGAGACACAGACTTTCAAAGTAAAACAGGAAACATAACACAGAGACATGGACTTCTCAAGGGGACGCAGCAGACAGGGGAGACAGAGCAAGAAACACAGACAGAAACCAGAACATTAAGAAAGAAACCAAAAGACTAGAAACAATAAATAATAAGAATCAAAGTACAATAGTAAAAAAAACCTTCAAAACTCTGCGCCAACGACCCAGGTCTCCTAACACAGTACCTGCTTGGTAACATTCACACCAGGGTGTGTGGAGATTAGTTTGCACTTGTGTTTAGAAGTGCTTGTATGAGTGGGTGTGTTGTCTACAGCGCTTTGAGCACTCCGGGAGAGCGCTCCATAAGAATCAGTCCATTTACCGAAAACATTACTCTCAGAAGTGTCTCATCCAGTTATTGCTATAAAAAAGTGAAAAGAACAAAGGACAGTGTGACAGGATCCAGCCTCAGAAGTTTCTTCCTTGGGCAGTTTACCAGCTTGCAGACTGTCTTCAGAACGAATGCAGCGTCGTTCAGTCCCAGCAGACAGTTGTAGCAGTGCAGGTGTTGTCAGGGTCAGTGGGAGCTGACGGTGTGTAGAGTGACCCAATCTCAGACAGAGAAGAAAACGGGACTAAGGTTTAAACAAACAGCGAGATGTTTATTATGGCTGGTAAGCATGAATACAAAAACATAGCCACGACTAACTGAAACCTAAACTGGGAAAAAAAACTAAATAACTATGGAAACTGTGGCGAGAGACATGGAACTGAACAGGTTCATGGGGCCATAGAACTATGAAATAAACCCAACATGAACCTGAGCAGTTAGATCTCTGTGACATGATGTGAAACCAAACAGACAACCTGACACAGACTGAACGCACACAGGAGGTGATCACGGGAACACACGAGGAAACAGCTGAACATAAGGACACCACAGGGGAAGTAAAACAAAACACACTGAACATGGAGACTCCTGACTCTACAAAATAAAACAGGAAACACTGAGAGACGTAGCCATGACAACACGAGCCTGACATCACAAGACATGCAGACATGAGACGCATGAGCTCACACTTAATAATCACACTTCACACTGCAATCTTGTGCTGCTCAAACTTGTACTGCTGCTCACTCCTGCCACTTTTTTATGTGCAATTAATCACTTTTCTATTTCTCTCTCTTATGTCTTTCTGTACATTTAGCACTTAATATTTCTTTATTTATACATGTTTTAATTTTTTCACAGTAAAAGCTAAACTAAAGCTGATCCGCAGCAGTCTTTTGGTGCTTATTTGGTCGACTGGTTTGAAATATTTGTAAATAAAAGTCAAATCTACCAGAAACAAAGAAGCGAATCCATCTTTACAAAATAACACAACTGTGGAATCTTTCTAAAACATCACAACACAACAGACACACTTCATATTTGACTCTGTCACAAACCAAAAATATCTGACACTGGATTCTCCTTGTAATATGACAGGGTGCTGTTATTAAGCAAGACTCAATCTTGGAGCTGTTACTGCAGCAGCAGGGCACCATGTCTCCAAGTGAAGTATGGCGCCCTCTGTTGCGAGATGGAGGCCATCGGGAAGCCACTGTATTGTCAACCATAGGAGAACTGGCGCTTCTGCAGAGACAACACAGCCTGCTGCAGGAAGAGCTGCTGAGACTGAGGGATGCAGAAAATCGGTTCAAAGACAGCGAGAGGGCCCGGGCTGAGCTAGAGAGGCAGGTCCGACAAATGAAAGCCACCAGTGGGGTTGCACCTGCTTCACAGCGGTATGGAGAACAGGCCTCTCAGGTAAGTTCAATTACTTATACTCATATAGTATAATAGGGGCAACAAGGGGCGCCAAGACACAGATTTTAAACAAATTTTAACTCCATGGAGGTCAGATCCTTCTATCATGAACAGAATCATGAACCCACACACAGAGGACACAGGGAAAAGGTCGACACAGGTTTATTTACAGAAAGTTGGAACAACGCTACCAGGAGATGCAGGCCATCCATGGGAGTACAGACCATCACATATGCTCGATCAGAACAGACAACGAGGATAGCTGTGAAAAACAAACTGACTGGTAACATGAACAGAACAGACACACTACCTCTGGCTGCTGATCTGGTGATGACTGAGCTAGGTTGATAACCGAACGCGGAGCAGATAGGTTGATCTTTGGAAGTTAAGCATTTGACAAAGAGGCAGAAAAGCCCGAAGAAACAACCTCTGAGAGGAGTAAAATAAACCTGGTGGTTGTTATAAATCAGCTGTGTTTTCTGTACCCATTACTCATGTTTCTTTGCTCTTTCCTAGATGTCTAAGCCTTTGTCAATGCAGTCAGAAACAGAGATGTCTGGAGTTTATAACATGCAAGCCAACCAAGATTCTGTTCACCAGTCAAGCCTGCAGCAAGTCATTGACCTAGAGGTATATGTGACGTCAGATGATGATGACGATGGGACTGCATCTGAAAGCTCCAAAGGTTAGACAGACACGACGAGACCCACTACTGTCTATGTATCTATATCTTTCTTGTCCATTTACCATTTCTTTTGTTTTTGGCACAGCGGTTTCTCAAGTGACAGCCCAAATCATATTGAGTGTTAATTGAAAAATAACAAGTTGTTTTTTCTGAAAATAATTTAGTTATTGTGTAAAAAATAGTAATAACTTTTCCTTACTAAAGAAAACTAGAATGTTTGATTCTGTTCATCTGGACGTTTTCAGTGGGAGAAACGTTTCATCATCATCAGGTGACGTCTTCAGTCTCAGCTGACTGCAGGCTTCCAACCTTTAAACAGGACATTTGCATAATGACTGAAACCAGCCCACTGAAGGAACAATGGGCTGGGAGGTCAGTTCCTTGATCATTAATATCCAAATTGTCGTGATCATTGATCAACAACCATGAGTCCCATTCACAGAGAGCTGGGGAATGGCTGCAATCACAGCATTGTAAGATGGTGACAGATGTACCCTTAGGCCCCTCCTCCATTCAGAGATGGTCTTTCCCTTTTCATGTAAATGGTCTCCTTGACTCCGCCCTCAAACCAGCATTCCTCCCTGTCCAGGATGTTACATCCTCATCATTGAAAGAGTCCACTGGCCTGTAGGTGTGCATAGACTGCAGAGTCCTGGCCTGACGAGGTGGCTCTTCTGTGATTGCAGCCATTCCCCAGCTCTCTGTGAATGGTACTCATGGCCACTGATTGGTGGTTGTTGATCACTGGTCATGACAATTTGCATACTAATGGTCAAGTTACTTACCTGCAGTCAGCTGAGCCTGAAGAAGTCACCTGGATGAGTGACGAAACGTTTCTCCCACTGAAAACGTCCTGATGAACAGAGTCAAGCTTTTGGGATTTACTTACCTGTATAACTGAGCATCAGGACAGAAATGTTAAAAAACACTTTCTGACAAAATAATTTTATCATCATTTGTAGATGTAACTAAATGTAACTAAATGTAACTAAAAAAATGTACCAAACTGCTGATGTGGTTTGGTACTCCTAATGTTCCCGTTTGATTTCTTCCATTTTAGTCTAAGCCCTTCTCCTCAGCAACCAAATGCAAATACCACACTTAAGACCTTTTACTGTACTTGGTTGTCTGATTAGGATATAAAGACATAGCTACACCGTTTCCCAAACCATTTACTTTTTGATTTCCCAGAAAAAAGATGGGTTACATGTTTACACTTAGCTTTTTATACAACAACCCCCAGCCAACTTGCCAGTCCAGAGGTACTCCCCACAATTTCCATGCAACGTTGCAAAGCTGTATAAATCCGAACAGCTCCACAACATTCAGAGCTTTAAAGAACTTGGGTGACTCCAGAAGTCCAGCCACCAACGAGCTTATTGACTGCCTTTGTATCCTCATCCCTCATCCCTCAAACAAAACACATGAGCTTTAATTTGATTTGTTCCTCCCCCCGTTATGTTTGGATACTTGACACTAAAATACTGCACTGTTAAACTGATGTTAGAGGTCTGAATTTATATTTGTTCTCTTTTTTTCAGATCTTCACGATATTCCAGAGGAGATCTGATCCTTGGCATGTTTTCATTCTGCTAATGACTGTATGAATATATTTGCTCATCTGAAGTCTTGATATTTTTGATCTGCTTTGTTTTTGAGTAGTTTGTGTTGACGTGGCAGTGAGTTTTACATTTAATCACACGTTGCATGATAAACTTACAAGTATTACAACTACTAATGTCTTAATGAAATTTATCAACACTTTACCCAAAGCTCTTGGACTTGGAAAAAACACAAAATATAAAATAAAATTAAAAAAACAACTATAACTTAAACATTTTACAAAATCAATACTAACCATCAAACGGTCTGACAGCGACTGCATCATTTCACCTGCTTTTTCCATCAGTAAGCTGTTGATATATTAAAGTTTTGAAGTTCATGCTTTAGGTGCTGGCAAATGATGGGCTTCGATTGTAGATACACTGCACTGTTTGTTCGAATGTTGTGTTGAAATTCTTGACGTGATACTTCGGCCTACAGTTTGATCCCTACTGTGACCAACAGCAAAGGGAGGATGCAGCACATACATGTTCTGGTTTTTCATGTTCTGTGTGTCAGTCTATCTTCTGTTGCTCTGTATTATCTGCAGTATTGTTCTTTCATTAATTACTAACCCATGTGCCTAATTGTTGTAGTACTTTGATGACGACACAGTTGTATGCAAAAAGTACTTGTCTCACATATTAACTACTAAGTAACTAGATCAGTGTTGAACTTTTTCTAGCAGGTATCACAACTCTAAATCAGCGCTCCCCAACCCCCGGGCCACGGACCGGTCCGTGAGTCGTTTGGTACCGGGCTGCGAGGGTTGAGGCTCGGGAGCAAAATTTATGGTTTTCAGCGTTTTTATCGTTATTTTTTTAAATCGTTTTTATCGTTAACTCGGTTTCCCTGGATCTTTTCCTGTGTTATGAATAAATCTTCTTTTTTTGGTACCGATACTGGTTTTATTTTGTTGTACTTATCCGCAACACCTTAAAGGCCGTGAAAATATTGTCGGACATAAACCGGCCCGTGGCACAAAAAAGGTTGGAGACCGCTGACCTAAATGTTTTCTGAGTGTTTTCATTTTGGATTTAGGAATTTTCAGCCACTGTTCACGTTCTGAGATGTTTTCGATGATCTTTGCATGCAGAGCATGTTTACAATCTCTCCAAAGATGATGTTCAGGTCATCAGATTATGAGGACAACTTTACGTCCCTCAGCTTCTGTTTCTTGAAGACATTTATGATAATTAAGGGCTTTGGGTAGTTCCCCCTATGTTGAAGTCAGGCTTTCTTAAATTTCACTGCAGTGACTGATTACATGACATTTGCACTTTGTTTTTGTGGAATCTATTCTTCCCCTCACGGGGGTGCAGACTATATCCTGGTAGGTAAAAGTGTTCAGTTCTCACATCTTCTGTGTCCAACAGGTGTTCCAAAAAAAGCCAGCTTATTCAAATCATGCTTTGCAGACTTAAGACAGGATCAGTGCCATCATCAACACCACCATCTGACTAACTGTGGTAGCCAAGACAGTGGAAGCCTTTTCATGATCATACTATATGATATGGAGTTAAAGGAACAGCTTTTTTCTCAGCATGTGTGCATCTGAACAGATTTTTTCTTCTTTTCTTTTCACCTACAAATGTCAGTAACAGTTTTTGACCACCTTTACAAGTCTTTATTTGGTCCAGATGCATAATTAAAGTTTAGACATTGTAGAAACAATAGTGACTTTTTAAATGGTAATTTATGTGACTGCTGCATGAGATATACTACTGTCATGTCTTTGCCAGAAAAATCAACCGTATGTGATCTGACTTGCATAGAACTGCAAATATGCAGTGAATTAATTATAACTAATTCACTGGGTCAGCTGAGATATAATTTAGCACATCTATCGATTAAAAAGACAGGATTTGCAACATTTTGACTGTAAACAATGGTCAAAAGCAACTGAGAACAATGATACTGTATGTATGAGAATGTATGAGATAGTAGCATCAAAGTGTGGATTCATTGCACAGAGTGTTTGCCTGTTACAATATAGGGTTGAATGCAATGTAAGCCAAAAACAAGGACTGTAATTACTTTTGCACACCCTTTTCCAATTGTGCTATTTGTATTACTACATAAAATATATAACCTGAAATATATTCTGGTGTCAATTATTTTCTTTATTATATGATTTCTCTTTTCTGAGATTGGTTTCCATGAACTGCAGAAATAGCAGCCACAAAGTAATGCAGGTGTCCAGATCTGTAGCCACAACCAGGAAACCATTTGTTAATACAACCCCAGGAAAGTAAAAATAATGTCAGCTCGGCATGTTCAATGTTCTCAGTGCATAAGGATTCCCTCTCAAGATGTTTGTATGTGTGACCTCTGTGCATACATCTGGTGTGGGAAAGCCACAGGGCCAAGCAGGTTAGACAGACCCAGTTAAACAATCAGAGCAACACCTCATATACATACTGTATGCTCATATTTACACTGAAAGGTAAGCGGGGACAAGTTCCCCTATAATTTGCTATAGGTTCCACCATGTGCTCCTCCTACTTTCACGGCCCTGGCCATCGGAGGATACACCTTTGTTTTTTTGTTTCAGATCAATTTTCCCAAATGAGCAACTCTGGTAAGCTCTCTGTAGAGGAGTTGCCTCCAATCAAATTTGATCAGACTCCCAATCTGACCACTGATTACATAGCTACATGTCATCCTTCAACCGCTAGCTGTCTATGTGGTGCCCAAAAACCAATGTGGGCATTAAAGATAACTGATCTGGTCTTACTAGGAGAGTTTTCGTCATTCCACTTTAGATGGTGCAGCTGTTATTTATAGAAATAAGGATTAATTTATTAAATCAACACTAAGTAAAGACCAGGAATTAAAAGTTGTAGTCTTACTTGGCTCTCTGCAGCTCCCTCCTCCCCCCATAGCCCCAAAACACCACATAGAGCTTTTGTCTGCTCTTAGACCACCTGAGATAAAGCAGCACCAAAGAGCAAAACTATTAAATATGAATTATTAAACATCAGGAGACTCTCTTTATGATCATCTGTTTTGAAAAGATTTTAGAATTGATCAACATATTGATTTATTCTGTCTCAAAACATGTGGTTAAGTTAGAGAGGCGAGGTTAAGATGGTTTGGACATAAGGAGGAAGGACTGTACATTGGGCAAAAGACCCTGAATGTGGTAGGAGGTTAAAAAAAACACAAAGAGGATTTGTGGATGTAGTGAAGAACAATCTGTAAAAGATTTGTGTGACAGAGGAGGATACTGGAGATGGGGTGAGATGGAAGGCGATGATCTGCTGTGGTGACCCCTGATGGAGGAGGAGGAGTGTTATTAGAATAAAACAAATGTGGCTGCAGCAGGACCCTTAAGACGTCCAGCTGTCATTTTCATGCTCTCAAGACCATGACCTGGGTGACTGTAAAGTTCCAGCTTATGTAACTCAGCTTCATACAAAATCCCAGCATTTCAATCAGATTCAGGTCAGGATTTTGACCTCCCTCTCCCCAGCCACCTCCTCCAGCTTATCCGGGGGAACACCAAGGCGTTCCCAGGCCAGCCGAAAGATATAATCTCTCCAGCGTGTTCTGGGTCTGCCCCGGGGCCTCCTCCCGGTGGGACATGCCCGGAACACCTCACCCAGGAGGCGCCCAGGAGGCATCCTTGTCAGATGCCCGAACCACCTCAGCTGGCTCCTTTCGATGTGGAGGAGCAGCTGCTCTACTCTGAGCCCCTCCCGGGTGGCTGAACTTCCAAGAGTCCAGGAGTTCTACGTGGCCTGGTTCTGAGGGTCTTATATTCTGTTACTGGCTTCCTCTTTTGTATCGTAGAAAGCTCCATCTCTTCAGCCATCAACGGTCACGATGGGACATGTCTCCTTTCCTGATGTTGAGAGCTTTGCTTTTACACTCAGCTCTCTCTTCACCACAACAGCTTCATACGGACTGGTGCATCACTGCACCAGTCCGTCTATTGATCTCCCGCTCCCTTCTCCCGTCACTTGCGAACAAGATCCCGAGATACTTAAACTCTTCTACTTGGGGCAGGAACTCGTCCCTGACTCGGAGTGGGCACTCCACCCTTTTCAGGCTGAGGACCATGGCCTCGGATTTGGAGGTGCCGATTCTCATTCCCACCATTTCACATTCGGCCGTGAACGTTCCAGTGCAAGCTGAAGTCCGAGTCCTGCAGCCAACAGATGTTCTCCAAGGCTGACTGAAATATCGCTTCAGGGTCTTTGGCCATTTTTGTGGTTGTCAGAATGTCAGATGTTTCTGGAAGCCTTGGTTTGTTTGCCTGTTTTTTCATTAGGCTTATGTTTTTGGCTAGCTTGATATTGATTTCTCTTTCTAGTTTTATGTTCCTCCCCTCACCCCGTAGACTTCTTTGGGATGTAACACACTGCATGGTTTTGGATCATTGTCCTGCTGCAGAACCCAACTTCAGCTTGATGTCATGAACAGATGGCCAGACAGTCTCGTTCATGCTTCCATTTACCACAGTGAGTCTTCCAGGTCCTCAGTCAGTACAACAACCCCGGGCCACCACCATATTTTGGTATGATGTTCCTATTCTGAAATGTTGTGTTACTTTTACTGCAGATGAATGGGACACACACCTTCCAAAAGGTTCAGCTTCTGTCTCATCAGTCCATAGAGTATTTTCCCAAAAGTCATGGGGATCATCAAGATGTTTTCTGGCAACACTGAGACGAGCCTTAATGTTCCTTTTGTTCAACAGTGGTTTTTGTCTTGGAACTTTGCCATGCAGGTCATTTTTGTCCAGTCTCTTGTTATGTTGGAGTCATGAACGCTGTCCATAACTGAGAGAAGTGAGGCAAGCAGTTCTTCGGATATTGTGCTGTTTTTTTGTGACCTCTGGATGAGTCGCAGGATTGTGATATGATATGATTCTGAGAGCCTTTTGGTCTACTCTGCTTTGTCAGGCAGGTCCTATTTAAGTCACCAGGCCTGTGTGTGGCTAGAGAAACTGAACTCAAGTTTCCAAAGATGTCATTCACCACTGTTAATTTATGTTATAAAATCACTGTTTCACACAGGACCATATGGGTTTGAATATTTTAGCCTTGATATTAAACACCTTCATTTATAAACTGCATTTTGTGTTTACTTGTGCTATTTTTGTCTAATATTTAAATTTGTTTGATGAAACATTAAAAACAGAAAATCAGGAAGATGACAAACTCTTTTCCACACCACTGTATGTTGTTTAAATGGGCTTCCTGTTGAGACTTTTATTGATTTATTATCATTTCTTTTATTTTATTGTGTCTTATTGTATCTCTATCATGTTTCTGGGTCAGTGTGCCCAGCAGTTTCAGTTTTTTAGACTTTCAAGCCTGTTGATTGTTGGTGTGTGTAATGTTTGCAGTTGCTTCATGTATGTTTAGTGGCTTTGGTCTTATTCTTAGTTCCAAGTTGCTTTAGTCTTGACCTGCTGCTCGTATGTCCTGATGCCCAGCCCATCCGCAGACTGTTTCTCTGTTGGTGTCTCCTGATGTCTCGTCTTCTGTGCAGGGGCAGCAAATTTTGGGGGGTGGCCAGTGCCCCCTGGACCTGCTTGGTGGTGCCCCTGCTTCTGTGAGTAAAGAGGAATTGATGGCAGAGACTGGCTTCTGTGGACTGTGGTCTGGTTACTTGATTGTTTCTCCATTTCTTGAACGTTCATATAATCTTAGTGAAATGAACATTTATGTTTCTGATCAGATTGATGAAGGGAATGAGTTTTCTGTGGGAGAAAGTACAAGTGCATATTCTGTTTTTGAGTCCACTGATAACAGGACTAAGTTTAATGAGTCTGTGTGTTCAGTATTTGGGAGACAGACTGTGGTTTCTGTTGCTGTGTCAGAGAATGAACTGTGAATAATAAAGTTACGTGTTGTGGTTTAGAACCTATGCAGGTCTGGAACCTGTGCATAACAAGACTGTGTGTCTTTTTGTGCTGGTGAATAACAACAGTATGTCTGTTGGGCCTGACAGTATTAACTCTGAGACAATGGGTTGTGATGATCAGCCAGCTCCTTCAGAGACTGCCTAGACCAGTGCTTCCCAAACTTTTTCCAGCCACGTACCCCTTGAGACATGTCACCCTCAGCCGCATACCCCCTACTACGAACGACTCTTAATTAGTGTCTATAAATACATTGCAATATCGCATGCATAAAAATAAATACTGCACAGTCGATTATTTCTCACCACCAAATGAATTTATCAATATTTTTTAGTAATGACAGAGTTTTAATAACAAACTTTACTACTTAATACTAGCAGTGTATCAAAGGATTTATTAGAATTCACTTTTTTGTCGAGAGCATAAAGGCCATGAACTTTCATTAAACAGAACTTTATTTAATGTGATGGATGTGCTTGAGCAGAGGCACACAGCTCTTCAATGTTTGGCTCAATTTGGGAAAGGCTGAGTCTTAAATCGTTTTCCACACAAAGTCTTGCTCTGTATTTTGTTTTCATGTTTGTTAAAGCAGAAAATCCCCTTTCGCATAAGTATGTGGTGGCGAAAGGCATCAGAGTCTTGACAGCGCGCTTAGCCAGCGCGGGCTGTTCAGTGCGCAGCCCTATCCAGAAATCCGCCAGGTTCTTTTGAGCGTGTTCAACTTTTAGAGATCCATCTGTGGCAATTTCAATTAGGCTCTCCTGGTCAGACGGTGATAACGAAGTAGGCACAGCGGTGAACGGGTGACGTATCCAATCATTTGAGCCGTCCGTCTCTGGGAAGTATCGGCGTAACTGCACCGCCAGCTCCTCAAGGTGCACGTTACATTCGCGCTTTACACTTTTAGATAGTGTGAGATCATTAGAGCACAGAAAATCATGCAGCACAGGAAAGACTTCAGTGTTGTTTGTATCCAAGCAGTTCTTCCAAAGGTTTAACTTCTTTATCATGGCCTCAACTTTATCTTGAACATTGAATATAGTTGCAGAAACGCCTTGTAATCCGAGATTGAGCTCGTTCAGACGAGAAAATATATCACACAGATAAGCCAGGCAGGTAAGGTACTCTTCATCATGCAAATGTTCAGACAGCTCAAAGGGATGGTTACTGAAGAAAACTTTAAGTTCATCCCTCAACTCAAAGAAACGGGTCAGCACTTTCCCTCTAGATAGCCAGCGAACCTCTGTGTGGAGTAATAATGTCTCATGCTCGCTGCCCATCTCATTGCACAACGCAGCAAATAAGCGGGAGTTCAGCGGCCTGGCTTTCACAAAGTTAACCATTTTTACACTCGTGTCCAAAACATGTTTCAAACGGACAGGTATTCCCTTTGCAGCAAGAGCCTCTCGGTGGATGCTGCAGTGTACCCAGGAGGCATCTGGCGCGACTGCTTGCACACGCGAAACCACACCTCCGTGTCTCCCAGTCATGGCCCGTGCGCCATCAGTACAGATGCCAACACATCTGTCCCACACGAGTCCATGTGTGTTCATGAATGTGTCCAGCTTTTGAAAAATATCTGCGGCAGTTGTCCTTTGTTCCAGTGGTTTACAGAACAGCATGTCCTCCTTGATGGTTCCTTCATGAATGTAGCGCACATATACGAGAAGATGCGCCAGGCCAGCCACATCCGTGGACTCATCTAGCTGTATTGCATAACATTCACTGTGGCGTATGCGCAGAAGTAGCTGCTGTAAAACATTTTCTGACATTGCATTGATGCGCCGTGAGACAGTATTGTTTGATGATGGAATGGACTGTATCGTCTTTTTTGCCTTTTCCCCCAACATTGTCCCTACCATATCTAAAGCAGCAGGGAGAATGAGGTCCTCCACAATAGTGTGGGGTTTGTTGTTTTTAGCCACTCTGTAACTGACCATGTACGATGCTTGTAGTCTGTTTTTATTCATAAGATCTGGCACCTGAATGCAGGTTTTACTTGTTGAAAGTGATTTTAGCTGTCGCTCAAAATATTCCCTTGGTTTATTTTTCAAATGGGGATGATTTGTCTCTAAATGTCTGCGCAAAAGTGAAGGTTTCATTGAGTTCTGAGACAATACTTTTGCACAAATAACACACTGTGGCTGGGGAAATCCACCAATATTTATACACGTAAACCCCAGCGAAATATAATTGTCATCATATTTGCGCTTCTTTGATGAGGTTGTGTTACAGTCCGAGCTGTCATGCTTTCTCCCACTTTGACGCTCTGCATCAGACACTTCATCACTTTCCACATGGCTGGCTCCAGCTATGTTAGCCACTTGGCTAGTAACCACAGATACATCCCTGCTAGCACTGCTAGCATCCAAATCTGACGAACACATTGTTGTTGAACAATCACCTGTGCGGTCACTGGAAAATGCATCTTCAGATATGAGCTTATTGGTTGTTGTGGCCGGTGTCTCTGTGGTAGGGCCTTTTTTTCTTGTTAACCACTTGTCCATTTTCGCGCTGCACTGAATGCTTGGAGGCAACTTCAACTGTTAGGTGTCAGTCATTTGGGCAAATCACGCCCATGTATTTTGTCAGAGCTATTTTTTTGCTGAACACCAGAGGGTGGTATATAGTCATGTATTTGACAGGCAAATAAAACTGCATTAGCGCAAATTTCGGCTTTTAAAACTTTTGATCCCCACTCCAACCCCAACCCACGCGTACCCCCTACAGCCACTTGCGTACCCCCGAGGGTACGCGTACGGTAGTTTGGGAACTACTGGCCTAGACTGTTGAATGTAGTCCTCTCTCAGAGACCACTCACTGTGTTACCTTGTTAGAAACTACATATGGTACTCCAGAGACTGCTTACATTTCACAGCCTGCATCCTCAGAGGCTAATGCTCCACCATCCTTACTCCAGGCTCAGCCTGATTCTCACCTTACCCCTTTCCTAGGGTGATGGTGGCCAGGCTCCAGCCACAGCTCCAGCTTCCAAGAAGGTCTGCGAATAATGCGAAGCAGCCTGAGTCGCCAGAGGAGTGGCTGTGAACCCTGCACAGTTCCAGGCAGGACAACACAATCTGCTAGACCCTGCTGAGCATCCTTCTGAGAGGACAATGCACCCTACTCAACAGCCTGACTGGGAGTCCTGCTCAGATCAAGCTTCCAGGGAGTCCTGAGCCTCAAGAGTCCCCAGAGAATCTAGGGAATCTCAAGCCTCTAGTATCCTCAAAAAATTCGGAACATCCAGCGTCTCGAGCCAGTGGGCCCTGCTCCACCTGAGTGTGAGCCAAAATCCAGGAGTTCATGTCCTGGTTCTGAGGGTCTCAGTCTCTGCTGCTGGCTTCCTCCTTTGTATCGTGGAGAGCCCCATCTCTTCAGCCACTGACGGTCATGATGGGACATGTCTCCTTCCCTGATGTGGATCCTCAGAATTGCTCCGTGTCCACTACTGGCCTTCTGGTTGGGCTCCTGGCTGGTACCCAGAGTCTCTTTGTGTCTGCTGTGGGCCTCCTAGCCACCCTGCAGAATTCCTTCATCTCTGTTATTCAGAGGTGTGGACTCGAGTCACATGACTTGGACTCGAGTCAGACTTGAGTCATTAATTTTATGACTTTAGACTTGACTTGAAAAAATGTTCTAAGACTTGTGACTTGACTTGGACTTTTACACCAATGACCTGGGACTTGAATTGGACTTGAACCGGTTTACTTGAAAAGACTTGATATTTTACCCCAAATATAAAATTTAACATGCATATTATATAGAGATTGAAAATGTGACGTCATTCAGGGTAAACCGCAAAGGATTCTGGGAACTCGTGGCAAGAGGTACTAGCGCACGCAGGCTTTCAATTGAAATCAGTTACACAGCGATAAAAAGAAACACAAAAAATGGCAAGAAGCTGTTGTATTATTAACTGCAATAGCCGGTCGCATGACAGCCACGGGAAGCCGACGGGTAAAGAGATCGTTTTTTTTATCGGATTACGTCGTTGAAGAGAAATTTTTTAAGCCATGTTTCCGAAGTAAGAGCCGACGGATGAGCCGTCATTTGTGAGCCGCGGTCAAGCCAGCCGCCTCCTATCCGCCGCATAAATTTCCTTGCGCTTTTACACCAGTCTTTACGGTAGCGCCTTTTCGCTTTATATCCTGATTGAAAGCCTAGACTCGCGCACACGTGCACGCGCGTGAACAGTCACACGCACGCGCGCACACAAATTACAATGGAACAGCCCAATACAGCCATCGTGACAGTCTGGTTGCATATTCAAAAATTCATTAAAAATCATTCTTAAAAGTTGATGCCAAGCTTTCAACACAATCCTCTTCTCGGACACCTACTTTACCTCTGGGCCATTTTTTACCCAGATTTACTGTAATATTACTCAGAAATCACAGTAAACTCATATTCAGTGCAATACAGTCAATGCACTACAATTATGTTTATTTCAAAAATTCATTAAAAGTCATCCTGAATAGTTGAGGTCCAACTTTCAACACATCCCTCCTCTGGGACACCTACTGTACCTGTGTGCCAAGTTTCATCCAGATTTACTGTAGAATTCCTCAGAAATTAATGGAAACATTTATTCAATCTAATACAGTCAGTACAATAGAATTATGTCAATTTTCAGAAATTCATTAAAAATCATCCTGAGTAGTTGATGTCCAACTTTCAACACATCCCTCCTCCGGGACACCTACTGTACCTGTGTGCCAAGTTTCATCCAGATTTACTGTAGAATTCCTCAGAAATTAATGGAAACATTTATTCAATCTAATACAGCCAATACACTACAATTGTGTCAATTTTCAAAAATTCATTAAAAATCATCCTGAGTAGTTGATGTCCAACTTTCAACACATCCCCCCTCTGGGACACCTACTGTACCTGTGTGCCAGGTTTCATCCAGATTTACTGTAGAATTCCTCAGAAATTAATGGAAACATTTATTCAATCTAATACAGTCAATAGAATTATGTCAATTTTCAAAAATTCATTAAAAATCATCCTGAGTAGTTGATGTCCAACTTTCAACACATCCCTCCTCTGGGACACCTACTGTACCTGTGTGCCAAGTTTCATCCAGATTTACTGTAGAATTCCTCAGAAATTAAAGGGTACTTGTATCCAATGCAGTCGGCCAATACACTACAATTATGTCAATTTTCAAAAATTCATTAAAAATCATCCTGAGTAGTTGATGTCCAACTTTCAACACATCCCCCCTCTGGGACACCTACTGTACCTGTGTGCCAAGTTTCATCCAGATTTACTGTAGAATTCCTCAGAAATTAATGGAAACATTTATTCAATCTAATACAGCCAATACACTACAATTGTGTCAATTTTCAAAAATTCATTAAAAATCATCCTGAGTAGTTGATGTCCAACTTTCAACACATCCCTCCTCTGGGACACCTACTGTACCTGTGTGCCAAGTTTCATCCAGATTTACTGTAGAATTCCTCAGAAATTAATGGAAACATTTATTCAATCTAATACAGCCAATACACTACAATTGTGTCAATTTTCAAAAATTCATTAAAAATCATCCTGAGTAGTTGATGTCCAACTTTCAACACATCCCCCCTCTGGGACACCTACTGTACCTGTGTGCCAGGTTTCATCCAGATTTACTGTAGAATTCCTCAGAAATTAATGGAAACATTTATTCAATCTAATACAGTCAGTACAATAATTATGTCAATTTTCAAAAATTCATTAAAAATCATCCTGAGTAGTTGATGTCCAACTTTCAACACATCCCCCCTCTGGGACACCTACTGTACCTGTGTGCCAAGTTTCATCCAGATTTACTGTAGAATTCCTCAGAAATTAACACAAATTTACAATAACAGCCACATACAATTATGTCAATTATTTCAAAAATTCATTAAAAATCATCCTGAGTAGTTGAGGTCCAACTTTCAACACATCCCTCCTCTAGGACACCTACTGTACCTGTGTGCCAAGTTTCATCCAGATTTACTGTAGAATTCCTCAGAAATTAATGGAAACATTTATTCAATTTAATACAGTCAGTACAATCGAATTATGTCAATTTTCAAAAATTCATTAAAAATCATCCTGAGTAGTTGATGTCCAACTTTCAACACATCCCCCTCTCTGGGACACCTACTGTACCTGTGTGCCAAGTTTCATCCAGATTTACTGTAGAATTCCTCAGAAATTAATGGAAACATTTATTCAATCTAATACAGTCAGTACAATCAATTATGTCAATTTTCAAAAATTCATTAAAAATCATCCTGAGTAGTTGATGTCCAACTTTCAACACATCCCCTCCGGGACACCTACTGTACCTGTGTGCCAAGTTTCATCCAGATTTACTGTAGAATTCCTCAGAAATTAATGGAAACATTTATTCAATCTAATACAGCCAATACACTACAATTGTGTCAATTTTCAAAAATTCATTAAAAATCATCCTGAGTAGTTGATGTCCAACTTTCAACACATCCCCCCTCTGGGACACCTACTGTACCTGTGTGCCAAGTTTCATCCAGATTTACTGTAGAATTCCTCAGAAATTAATGGAAACATTTATTCAATCTAATACAGCCAATACACTACAATTGTGTCAATTTTCAAAAATTCATTAAAAATCATCCTGAGTAGTTGATGTCCAACTTTCAACACATCCCCACTCTGGGACACCTACTGTACCTGTGTGCCAGGTTTCATCCAGATTTACTGTAGAATTCCTCAGAAATTAATGGAAACATTTATTCAATCTAATACAGTCCAGTACAATAGAATTATGTCAATTTTCAAAAATTCATTAAAAATCATCCTGAGTAGTTGATGTCCAACTTTCAACAGATTCCTTCTCTGGGACACCTACTGTACCTGTGTGCCAGGTTTCATCCAGATTTACTGTAGAATTCCTCAGAAATTAATGGAAACATTTATTCAATCTAATACAGTCAGTACAATCGAATTATGTCAATTTTCAAAAATTCATTAAAAATCATCCTGAGTAGTTGATGTCCAACTTTCAACACATCCCCCCTCCGGGACACCTACTGTACCTGTGTGCCAGGTTTCATCCAGATTTACTGTAGAATTCCTCAGAAATTAATGGAAACATTTATTCAATTTAATACAGTCAGTACAATCGAATTATGTCAATTTTCAAAAATTCATTAAAAATCATCCTGAGTAGTTGATGTCCAACTTTCAACACATCCCTCCTCTGGGACACCTACTGTACCTGTGTGCCAAGTTTCATCCAGATTTACTGTAGAATTCCTCAGAAATTAATGGAAACATTTATTCAATCTAATACAGCCAATACACTACAATTATGTCAATTTTCAAAAATTCATTAAAAATCATCCTGAGTAGTTGATGTCCAACTTTCAACACATCCCCCCTCTGGGACACCTACTGTACCTGTGTGCCAAGTTTCATCCAGATTTACTGTAGATATTCAGAGACATGGCCAAGGTAAGAAAGGCTGAAAGAAGACCACCACTGAACAAGACACACAAGCTGAAACGTCAAGACTGGGCCAAGAAATATCTCAAGACTGGTTTTTCTAAGGTTTTATGGACTGATGAAATGAGAGTGAGTCTTGATGGGCCAGATGGATGGGCCCGTGGCTGGATTGGTAAAGGGCAGAGAGCTCCAGTCCGACTCAGACGCCAGCAAGGTGGAGGTGGAGTACTGGTTTGGGCTGGTATCATCAAAGATGAGCTTGTGGGGCCTTTTCGGGTTGAGGATGGAGTCAAGCTCAACTCCCAGTCCTACTGCCAGTTTCTGGAAGACACCTTCTTCAAGCAGTGGTACAGGAAGAAGTCTGCATCCTTCAAGAAAAACATGATTTCCATGCAGGACAATGCTCCATCACACGCGTCCAAGTACTCCACAGCGTGGCTGGCAAGAAAGGGTATAAAAGAAGAAAAACTAATGACATGGCCTCCTTGTTCACCTGATCTGAACCCCATTGAGAACCTGTGGTCCATCATCAAATGTGAGATTTACAAGGAGGGAAAACAGTACACCTCTCTGAACAGTGTCTGGGAGGCTGTGGTTGCTGCTGCACGCAATGTTGATGGTGAT
>NW_024582596.1:84841-103669 GCF_018398535.1 Haplochromis burtoni | reverse complement strand
AGGATAAAGACTTGAGACTTACTTGAGACTTGCAAAACAATGACTTGGTCCCACCTCTGCTGTTATTTAGCCATCCGTCATCCCCCAGAGTGGTTTCACATCTGCTGCTGGACACTCTGTCAAGGTCTTGCTTGGTGGCCAGGAAGGCACCAGAACTGCCTTTGTCACGGTTGAGGCTGGCCAACTGTGGGGAAGTGAGGAAGGAGGACCCAGGCGCGGAGCTCTGAATGCAAACAATGCGTTTAATTACAGTGAAATGGAAAATAACAATAAATCCCCAGTGCGTTCCCGACTCCCGTGACATGTCCTCTTCCCAGTGTCAGTGTTCCTTGTCCTCGCTCCTCAGTGTCTGAGCACCCCGTGCTCGCTGCCCTCTCGTCTCCACGCTTCTCCTGGGGAGATAACAAACAGGCAGCCGTAAGATAGGCACAATGCGGCAGACTAACCGCACTGACTGGCCGAGAGACTAACGTGAAGTCATGCAATGATCCAGCGTCGGAGAGAGCACCACACACTCTTAAGTATCTCTTCCGACGAGGCTTGATCAGCTGCGTGATGGTCTTCAGGTGTGGCCAACCACCTGGCAGGGCCACACCCACCTGGCCCGAAGGTGCCTCTAAACAGGTGCTCTCAGAAACACCGGCACACACACACACATAAACACGCTTATACCTGCAAGCAGGGAGAACGAGGGACAGCACACCAAAAACACACATGATAAAAGTCCATAACTGCTCAGGGACCCTGGATCAAACAGACCCAGGACCCTGACAGCCTTTTTGTCTTTGGAACTTTGTGCTGTCTATTGTTGTTCTTTTGCCCCTTTCCAGTTCCCCTCCTAGACCCCCTTCTCCCACCCAGATCACGTTGGAACATTCTACTCCTTTTTCTTTTTTTCCAAACATTTCAAAATGGTGAGTCATTACAAACTGCAAACTTGAATCTGCTAACTTGTCTTTGAGCCTTTGCAATCATTGGTGAGTTTTCTCTGAAATCACCAACGACACCAACTCTCTGCCATCTATAATCCAGTTTTGAGTTCCTTCCCAGACGCCTTAACACCCACTCACATCCTGGGCCATCTGACCTCAGGACATCACATGATAAGGTGGGGCCAGGTTTCACAATGAACACACCCGAAACTCTGGCTGATTGGGACCCACGCCCAGTTTCCCACCTTGGCTCAGGCGATTAGAGGATCATCAGGGGGTCCTTTTGTCCCTCTGTGGGGGGATCACCATTAGAGGATCATCAGGGGGTCCTTTTGTCCCTCTGTGGGGGGAAACTCCCACTAGGTTTATATCTGGGACTCTCCACCATTTGACCTTAGAACTGAAGAAGCTTCTCGGATGAAGGTGAAACGTCTTCAAGCAACTTAAAGAAATCCAGATGCTTTTCTTTGCAAGCTCCTTTGACTACGATGACCTGGATGACTGAGAACCTTCACAGACATATTCTCTGAAATCAGTTTGACCAGTTTGAAAGCTCCACGATGAGTGTTCCTGGTTTGTTCCTGGTTTGTGCCCGTCATACAAAAATGAACTGCAGTGGACAAAGAAGCAGCCTTAACTGCACATGGAAGTTCAAGATGTGAACGCTGTTTGTAAACTCCATACCTGTCTGATTGAGATCAGCAGATTAAATGACCCAATTCCAATATTTCGTTAGGGGCAAACAGGATAAGTCTCCAGAACATCCACCACAGGCTTTGCTGAAACATGGGCTGCAAGCAACTTTTCCAAATACGTTCGGGAACTGGCAGCTGGTCTTCACAGTTCCTAGACATTATTGGCCTCTGTCATAGGGAGATGTGGTGCTCTGCAGTGATAAATATGCCCCTGCCCTGCCTTATCTCCATTTTACAAAGTGTCTCAATTTTTTCTGCTTTGGGATTGTATTATTTTGCATATTAGTTACTCTTTACTTGTTCTGTATTATATCTAGAATTGAATTTCAAATTCTTCTTCTCATATACAGTACAAATATTAAAGTTCCAACAGAGAACTTTCCTCTCAGACTGCACGCTTATCCATTACAAAGTAGACTGGGAGGCAGATAACTCTTCTGTGGAACCAGTTTCCAGTTTGGATTCAGGAGACAGACACCCTCTCTACAATACAAAGAGGGGACTATTGTTGTGATCTGGCATGATACAACATTTTTAACTGAACCGATGTTCCCAGAGTTTATAGATATGACATAATGTGGGAATTGTCTGCCTTGCTGCAGACTCGGTCTCTTGCTCTAATCCTGCAGACAATGTCAGCCAAAAGATGTTTATTAATAACTAACTGGGGCTTAGGGGGGAATAAGTGACACATTCAACTCCCTGGCTATCTACCCTACTCATCCCAGGGGAGATCCATTTATAGGCAGCAAAGGCAGGTCATGAAATACTGTCGCAGGGCAGGCAGTCCTTCAACAGTGTCAGTTTGTATTGCATTTGTTCTAGCAAACAACCAACCATCTGATCACAGGGACATTTCATTAAAAAAATAAATTTAATTGATACTGTGTTTAGTTATGAAATTACAAATGTAAGTAAAACTTATTCATGTAGTGTTTTTAATAGAAATCATCAATTGTTTCTCAATAAAACAATAAAAATATAATAACAACATTAAAAAATACAAAATGACAGTAAAAGAAATAAAGTTTCAGTAATTTTATGTGGGATTGATCATTAATTAACAGATATTAGATTAGATTAGATCAACTTTATTAATCCCTCGGGTGGGTTCCTCTGGGAAATTCGGTTTCCAATAGCACAGCACCGACAGAAGTTACAGAACGTGAGCAGAAATATACCATATATACACACATATAAATATAGAGACATATAAATACAGAGTATACAAAAGGGATAAATAGAATAAATAGGAATAAGAATACAAGGGAACGGCACATTTCAAGTATTGAAGTCTATTACACAGTTGGATATTTACAAAAGGTATTGCACAGTGAAGAGGCACTACAGCTTAGTTGTTCCCCCCTCCTTTGTCCCCCTGTCTCCCCTCCCTCTCCCCTCCAGAGAGGAGTTAAACAGTCTGATGGCGTGTGGGACAAAGGAGTTTTTAAGTCTGTTAGTTCTTGTCTTGGGGAGAAGCAACCTGTCACTGAACAGACTCTTCTGGTTGTTTATGGCCGTGTGCAGAGGATGCCCAGCATTGTCCATAATGTCCATCAGTTTCTTTAATGTCCTTTTCTCTGCCACTGTCACCAGAGTGTCCAGCTTCATGCCGACCACAGAGCCAGCCCTCCTGATCAGTTTCTCCAGCCTGGATGAGTCCTTCTTTGCTGTGCTGCTCCCCCAGCACACCACAGCATAGAAAAGTACTCCAGCAACCACCGACTGGTAAAACATCCTCAGGAGCTTCCTGCAGATGTTAAAAGACCTCAGCCTCCTGAGGAAGTACAGTCGGCTTTGGGCTTTTTTATACAGGTGCTCTGTGTTGCATGACCAGTCCAGTTTATTGTCCACCAATAAAATATATTCTTTAATTATGGAAGTTTTGACCACAGAAATGGGTAAAAACAGTATATATGATTTTTATGAGTTCATCTTCAGGTATTAAACTTTTAAAAGCTATGATTATGGTCATTTCCCAGATGCTGTATTTACCATATTAATATTACATATGACCATAACTGGTAAAATAGCAAAAATGACAAAAATAGAATGCACAATGTATCCACAAATTTATTTAATGTGAACAATAAATATTACTTCACATATAACTACTTCAGAGAAAGAAAAGAAAAGTTTGTTAGACTAAACATGTGAAAAATATTTTTGTAATTAGTTTTGTAAAATAAAAATACCAAATATTATTCTGCAACCAACCAGATTTAACGTTTAAGTTTTGAAGAGAAACAAAGGTGTAGGTCTGTGGTGCAGCAGGAGCAGTTAACTTTCAAATGAGCACTATACAGGCCATTGCAGATTATCTGTCTTTTAACAAAGGTACAGTGTTGAACGCATTAAACCAACTCTTTCCTCTTATGATGTTGAGGATGGGCTTGCTGAAAAGCTTAGCAGTTTTAGCTCTTCAGATAGCTGCAGCATTCAGCGCTCATACTTCTTTGGATTTAGACAGATTTATCTATTCAAGTGTCCCACATTCTCACACAGATGTTTGCTGTTTCTCTAAGCAGATTCATGATATGAATTCTTGGTGTCAAGAAATATTTAAAGTGAAAAGGTGAATTTGCACAGTTTACATTTTGTATAAAAGGTTCCAAGTCTCACTGCAGAAATCAGAGATCTTTTGAATGTGTTGCTGACTGTCACCATCAGCTTTCATCTTCTGTGTCACAATGTAAATGAAAAGTACTGTAGTCGGTATATTCCTGATAGATTCTTCCCTCGGTGTTCGTGTGCTCGCTCAGTCTTAGTTATTATGCCACTCCTTTGGCACTCTGTATTTGTTTATACACCACTCTGCACTTAGTCGTTAGTTATTATTTATCTCTGGATCTCTGCCACAGTACGCTTTTGTCCTAATTTCCTGCTGGTCGTGGCAGACGGCCTCCAAGTGTTACTTCTTGTGAAAAAGGAGTTTTTTCTTTCCACTGTCAGTGTTCTTTCATAGGGGGTCGTCTGATCGTTTGAGTTTTCTTCGTATTGTTGCACAGTCGTTCATTAATGTGACTGTTGGTGTGATTTAGTGGTGTGTGAAAAAGGTCCAGGACCCAGTTGCAGAGGTTGCAGTTATCAGCAACAACAGTTTGCTAATAGTATTAAAGGTAGAGTTAAAGTCTAGGAGGAGCAGCCTGACACAGGAGCTGGCCATCTTTGTGAGAGCAGATCGTCAACACTGACCACTCTGCATCCAGTGCACAGTGACTATTTTTATGGCACATGAGTCCATGTTAGTGTATGTAGTGGGTCATAACTAGCCCCTTAATGCATTTCATGACATTGCTGCTGCACTCTTGATGCGCTCTCACTCTCTTCAGACACACTGGCACCATCTGAAAGAGTGAGATGTTAAAAATATCTGTGCAGACTTGTGTGAGTTCATAAGCTCTGAACCCTCTTTGGAATACTGTTTGGGCCTTTTGCTTTTGCTTTCTGGGGGTTGATGCACGGCAGTGTGCTCGTCACATCTTCACCAGACATACTGATTGGTCAGCTCAGCTGGTGAGACAGCGGTTCTGGAGCTGGAGGAGGAGATTCATAGAAGGAGCCTGTAGGCTCTGTGAAGGGTAACAGAGGGACACTCAGCATCACTGTGATGCACTGAAGAATGGCAATAGCGTGGTTGTTGACTTTGCATATAAGGACTTCATATATTCAACATGACTAATTAAAATTTCTCATCTAAATATAATTCCGACTTGCAGTTTTTACATATCCCTTAAGGATATTCAGTCTATTAGCACGACTCACATCGAAATGAAAGCAAGTCTTGATTTTTCCTCCCGGAGCTCCACCTGGAAAGGTTTTTGGTAGGAAAAAGTTAGTTTTGTTTTTCATTTTCTCTTTTGGAAACTTTAATGTTTCAACACTTTGAAGGAAAAAATACAAAAAGAAATGAACTAGCTCCATGTTAGCCATGAACAGGCCAGCTCGGGGCTATAACAAGACACCATAGTAATATCCTGGCCATCCTTTTATTTTGGTGAACAGTAAACAGCATGCACTGGGATGATGGAGGATGTAAAGTGGTGAGCTGTGGGAGTGAGATATGGAAAGGAGTGGTCATGTTGTTCTTAGTGTCATTGTGTCTTCTGACCTGAAGGATCCCACGTCTTCAGCTGTTTCAGGTCTTACACTACTTCAGCCTGTATACAGCAGCTGTTTCCTGTGTCTGCTGCGTTGCAAAACAACCTCAACCCCAGTTCTACCATTTCAAGCTGTTCGTGTCATTTCATGAACATTTCTGTTGTCAGTGATGCTTTGCTGTGTTTCATGATGGTGTCTTGGTACTACTCTTTCTCCCTCTATGCTTTCCATGTACAGAGATGGGCAGTAACACGTTACATGTAACGCATTACTGTAATCCGATTACTTTTTTCAAGTAACAAGTAAAGTATTGCAAAAACGGTAATTAGATTACCGTTACTTTCCCGTAGGAACGCTGCGTTACTGCATTACTAAAACCGTGATTTTTTTTGCGAGAATGTCTCATGACAGTGATGTAAGCGAGTGCGACGTTCGTGACAACAGCTGTGTGCAGATCAACAATGGATCACATATCGAGTGCAGAGAGAGTATGAGCGTGCAGCGTTTAAAGCGTGGAAGTACTGACCTTACTTTGAGTTTGATTCCATACAAAGTGACAAAAACATGAGTGTCCGCTGTGCGTGGGAAGAAAACTTCTTTTTACAGTGAAAAAACCCCTAAACTTCAGAGCAAGCACCGAGAAACTCGCGGATTCTTCCACTGACCGCTGCGGCACACCTGCACCAGGGTAACCCTCCGCCTACCCCACTCCTGCTTTACAGGTGAAAATAGAGCAACAGCACCGCTGAGTCTTTGACTTTATTTATTTTCTGCTGTGTTTTACTTGCATCTATTTGAAAGACTGAGTGTAAACACAAAAATATTTTATTTTATGTGCTGGAATGTGCAGAAAATAGGTTTAAATGTTAAACTAATTTCTTCCAGTCAGAGAATGTTGCATATAATTAAATGTTTGCTTGATGCATAAAATTAAAAGATTAAAACGAATAAAACAAGTTTTAAAAAGAGACGTTTCCATTTGATTACATTTTGTATGATGATTATGCAGAAAAAGTAGAATTGGGCTGAAAGATCTATCGCTCTATCACCTCTTCAGGTTGTAAATCGTGTTTTTAAAAAGTAACTAAGTAATTAATTACTTTTGAAAATAAGTAATCAGTAAAGTAACGGGATTACTTTTTTGAGGAAGTAATCAGTAATTAGTTACTGATTACTTTTTTCAAGTGACTTGACCAACACTGTCCATGTATGTGCATGGAAGGACAGACAAAAGTGGTCCTGAAAACACATTTCATTTCTGTTTTTTCCTCCTTCTTCACAGCTACATGATAAGAGCAGATCAAAGATATTCTGAGGTGCTTGTGTGGAGGTTCATCTTCCAGCTAATCTGCAGAGTACAGTTGTGTGTGATTTTGGGGGAGTGTCTCCTTGTCTGTCATATAAATAGTCTGCTGCTTTGTTAGAGTTGGTCTCTCTTCCAGTTTGCCAGTCTCAGGTTCTGCACCAATTAGTATTGATCTTTTACAGGAAAACGCTATTACACATCAACAAAAATGGAGGCTATCAAGAAGAAAATGCTTATGCTGAAGTTGGACAAGGAAAATGCGCTGGATCAGGCGGAACAGGCTGAAACGGACAGAAAAGCAGCTGAAGACAGAAGCAAGCAGGTAGGTCACACAGGTGCAAATCACATGAAGCGGACTCATCAGTCTGGTGGTTTATATGAGCTTAGTATGTGGTGTAGTTTAGCATCTTGTACCAATGAATGAATGAAAATAGGAAAGATGACTTTTTGAGACTTTCCAGAGACCCAGTTATGTTTTATCTGTGGTTTTGGTGGATGGTAGTCAAACAAGGACCTGAGTCTGCTGCTGAGGAAAGTCTGTCCAAAAATGTACATTAAAATCGAACCCTGTGTTTCTTGTCCCACGCTATCAGCATGAAGACGAGCTTATACAAATGCAAAAGAAGCTGAAAGCAACAGAAGATGAGCTTGATAAATACTCCGAGGCCTTAAAGGATGCTCAGGAGAAGCTTGAAGTTGCTGATAAGAAAGCTGCTGATGTGAGTAAAACTAATTCACAGTGGTGTGTTTGGTGCATTTCATAATACCACATTATTGATTACTGACCAACCTTTACATTCTGAAAATACAAAAGAAATATGTCTCTTCCACAAAGCAAACAGATTAGCAGGGTGCTGACGTGGATGTGACTCTTTGGGAGATGAAGATTTTTTTCCCCTATTTTATGACTGGGAAGGCCAAGAAACTGTAATACATGATACAGTGCTCTGTCAGTGGTGGCATTGTGTCTCACACAGCATGAACTGATGGCCAGTGTAAACCAAGCCAGTTTGAGTTCCTGTTTCAGCCTTGCATTCCATTCTCATCATGCTTACGTCTCACAGCTGTTGGGGGATTCAGAGCCCTTTTTAACTCTGATGTCAACCACCCAACCTTGGCAGTGAGATTAACAATTGTTCAAGTCCATTTTAGGTACCCATGCCTCCCAGATCACAGTAACTGACGGCCTTTATTTAATGGATGTAGCCTAATTTAGGCTCATTCACTGTGGCTCTCACAGCACAATAAGAACTAGACTATCATAAACCAGTGGGCTATTGCACTCCCCTTTCTCCACCTGTTTTACTTTCATCCTTCAGCTCGTGCTACAATGTTTAGTTCTCAAAGGTGTCCATCCAAATGGTTCTCTTTCACACACTGACTTTGAGAATTTAAACTAGCGTCAGATTCACAGGACGGGCTCTCTGTCAGACATCGCTGAAGTGAAATACAAATGCAGGCCATAAGAGGCTGAAAGGAGAGGGGAACAAATGGAAAAGAAACAGATGATATGACAAAAGTACTTTTTATACACACACTGAGGGGTGGTTAGAAATGAGACACCACTGAGGAAAGTCAGACACGGATTAAACTACAGAAAAGAGGGTGGGGCAGATAATCATACACAAGGAAAGACAAGACAGGAGTAGAAGGTCAGACATGAGGAAAGTAATGTTCAAAGGGAGGAAGAGGAATTAACCAAAAACCCATAAATAACACAGAAACTGACTAAATATAAACAGAGACAGAAGAGGAAAGATTTCCTCTGAGAGAAGCGATAGTTATTTCTATTTCTCCATATTTTTGTTTGTTTATTTGTTTTATGTTATCCATACAAATAAGTGTTCAAAACCTCTTTTGGACAGATGTCCAATGTTATGATCAGAAAGTCATTGGTGCCCACAGTTGCACACAAGCGGTGAGGCGGTGGAGTCCTTTTGTTTAATGGCTGACCCCGGGGCCTTTCTGAAAGAGTAGATCAGAAATCCAGTCGAGCCAGTCGAACCAGTCGAGCCATTACTTACAGAAACTCAGTCCACTAATTTAGCTTTTAGGTACAGTCCATATGTTTTTGGACAGTGGCACACTTTTTGTAATTTTGCCTCTACACAGCACCACACTGGATTTTAAATCAAACAATCAAAACCATTTTCAAAAACCCTTTCTTCAAAAGATATGGCAGTTACATCGGATGAGAATCGTACAAAAACATAGATATATTCATACAAATATTTAAAATATTCCAGGAAAAAGGGGAATTTATCTGTCCAAAGGATAGTACTAATGTCTTTAAAGACAATATCACTATTAATCATTCTTTAGCTCTCATTTTCCAGAGTGTTGATTATGGACACGATTTACCAAAATAAATCTCTTTTGCTATCCATCAGTAGTCCTTCAAATAAACCATAGCTTAAAGATTTTAGTTTGCTGTCAATGATAAAACCTGCTGCTCTGTAGCAGGCTAACAATAAATGTTCAAAGGTTCCACCTTCACCGTGGTTCAGCAGAGGACCTTTTCTTATGGTAATTTAATCTTTCTATATTCTCTTGATTCATAATTATCACCATGACCTCATCAGCACAAGCCATGGCTGCCATTCTGTATGAATCACAGATATTATTACAGACCACTGGACACGCTCAACCTGAGGATCTATCTCGTTTTGCTGCGCGGCACTGACCAGCGACTCGATCTTCCAGGTGATAGATCCAACGACGAGGGAGGCTGGGAGGATTGGTTCACTCTCTTTGGGGGGAGAGAGCATCTGCGTTGGTGCTCCACGAGTCTGGGAGGTAGAAGTTTGTATAGTTAAACTGGGCAACCAAAAAAAGACCACCTGGCTTGGAGTGAGTTTGATCATTTCTTGTGGTCATCCAAACAACAAAGGGATGTTCAGCTTCCTCTGCAAGTGCCTCCATTCTTCCAGCGCCAGCTTCACCACCAGCAGTTCTCACCTCCCCATGTTGTAATTGTGCTTTGTGGGTGACAGCTGATGAGCAAAGAAAGCCAAGGGGTGCATTTTATCAGCAGCCCTCTGGAATAACACTGCATCTACCCCAGAATCCAAAGTGTCAACCTCCTCAATGAACTAGAGTGTGTTGAGCAAGAAGAGGCGCAGAGGCGAGCAGATGCTCAAGATGGTCGAAGGTTTCCCAGGCTGAGACATTCCACTAGAAAGGCGTCTTAAGAAAAGTCAGACTTTGCTATTGTTCCCGATAAACCAGCGATAGAAGTTGGAAAAACCTAAAAAGTAGACACTGTAGATGTTTCCTGGATATGGGAACTACCGCTGCCTGCACTTTCACCATGAATTTGCTGCATTCAACTATCTTTTGGAGCAGAATGTCCTGATTTGAAGTGAGGCCACAAAGAACTCACTCATGTTCTCCCCACTGTTGTCATTGGATGGTGATTGCATCCTGGTGCAAATCAGTGTCTGTTGAGCCCATTGTGGTCAGATTGTTGTGTCATAAAACCAGCAGAAAGATGGGCCCACTCACAGATCACTGAGAAAACATCATGACTCAGTGTTTCTGTGTTTCTGTGTTTCTCAGTTCTGGTATTGTTTAGCTTCCTTGTTCTTCCCACTTTAATCATTTTGTATTTCCAGTTCTGAATTGTTTGTTCCCTTTCGTGTCCTGGTTGTCTTGGTCTCGTCTGTGTTCTCCCCAGCCTGTCATGTCAGTCGCCCTCTCCATCTTCTCAGTCGGTCTCCCCTGTCCCAGCGTTTGTATATCTTAGTCTGCGTCTTAGTATGTTTCCTGTTTTATTTTGGCAGTCTCTCATCCTGTGTTCTTCCTCCCTTCCTGTTAGTCTGATTATTTCCTGCTGTGTTCCCTCCTGTTTCCCATCCTCTCATTATCCTGTGTGTATTTAAGGCCTCGGTCTCCCTCTGCTCACTGGTGTGTTG
Source organism: Haplochromis burtoni (assembly GCF_018398535.1). Lineage (NCBI taxonomy): Eukaryota > Metazoa > Chordata > Actinopteri > Cichliformes > Cichlidae > Haplochromis > Haplochromis burtoni. The sequence continues at coordinate 92,721 of NW_024582596.1, read as the reverse complement.
TCCACTGGCTGTGTTTCTCAATGCTCCATGTTCTCCCCACTACTCGTTCCACAGAGATAAAGCTGCCTCTTCCAGTTTACCTTCTTCGTGTTTGAGTCCTGTAACTGGGTCCCACTCTTGACAGACATAGCTAAGCATTTTGCAATCTGGCGCCATCTGTTACAGCTGAAATTTCTTAGGTATCAAAAAGCAGAAATGAGGTTTTCTTGGCAGTCGTCATTTTTGCAAAACCAAAAGAACTCAAAAGTACACAATACTGTACACAACAGTACTCCAGTGCATAATGTATCTGTGCGTGAACAAGTCAGTTAGGCAGAAAATAGCAATTCATGATGGAAACTGCCTTCAAGCCCTTGAGCTCTGCAGGAAATGTGGTTTTATCGAGGTGGATTTTTTGGTAGCAAGACAGAAAAGACAGAATTGCTGTTAATGTTGTTCAAATGTGAATCGTAATTCTGGTCTTCGTGTGCTGCTGGTTCAGTAAATTTTGTCGTTGCACGATGAAACTGGAAGCTGTGGAATCTGTGAGAGCTGTGCTTTCAGCAGAGACACTGTTTGTGTACTTGTACTTGAATCTGTATTTTGTGTTTACATCTTTTCACTTATACCTGCTCTTTAATTGGTTAAAGAGTTATTCTAGCTGTTTTATTTTGCCCTTTCAATGCTTGTAAACCTTGGCATATTTTAGAAATGGGTCTAATTCCTGAAATAGATTTTTATGCCATTAGAAAAACATTCAGAACACCCGACACAGCTCCTTCAAGATCTTTCTGTTAAATATACTTTCAAGTACTTTCAAGGCTCCTGGTCTGGTTCTGTCTGACCACATTAAATGAAGTCCTAGGACATGTTTGTATGCAGGGACTGGATTCATTAAGGTGTGTGGAGAGGCTTCTATCACCTATTATTGCCTGAAACCGAATATGGTTTGATATTTGGCATGCGATTTCCTTCCACTGTGCCGTGCAGACCAGGTTACATATGTCCACTAGACAGTGTTGGGAAGGTCACTTTTAAAATGTATTCCATTACAGAATACAGAATACATGCCCCAAAATGTATTCAGTGACAGTAACGTATTCTGAATACTTTGGATTACTTAATATATTATCATGCTGTTTACAACAACGTGAATGTACTATTGCTGTGTGATTTATTACTATTACTGAAGGTCCGCGACTCCGAACTGTAGTAAAGGGACCTCTGACTAATACGGCGGGGTCCCTGTCGGCTCGTAGCCGAAAAATAGCTTTACTTTGTTGTGTGGGTCACTTTTCTGAAAGACTGCTCCAACAGAACTTATTGTTTCGGAGGAAAACACGAACACGGCGTACAGTCGAGTCTTAATAGCTTACTTACAACTGGGCTCGTCAGGCACTCTTCTTGGCTGCAGTGGTTATTATTATATTTACATGCTTCCAGCTCCCGTTTTTCCTCGATGACAACTCGTACCTTTCCACTCCCCTTTTTCTCCCTCCTCGCTCACAGACCACATAACGTGTATGGCAGTCCATTCTCCCTGCAACACGGACTACACTGCCCATGATGCTACATTCTTTAGAGCTATGCTTGTAGCATTCTGCCTGTTAGCTTAGCACAACAACAACAACGAAAAGGCGCTCTCTCACCCAGGAAACACACAGTCGCAGAGAGAGAGAGAGAGCGTCGCCCTGTAACCATGGCAACCTGTAACGCTGCCGCCTGGAACAACAGAACGTAGCTGTCAAACAAAACCCAAACAGTCCTGACCCGCGACAACATGAAACAGGAAAGTACCGCAGTGTAATCCATTTATTTCAACAAAGTAACTGTATTCTGAATACCACCTTTTTAAACGGTAACTGTAACGGAATACAGTTACTCATATTTTGTATTTTAAATACGTAACGGCGGTACATGTATTCCGTTACTCCCCAACACTGCCACTAGATTGCCAGTTGTGCATAAGATGCATTTCACCTGTGTGCACCTTCCTCCACCTTAACATGCCACCCTGTGTTCCTTCCTCTTCTTGAAGCATGCATTGACCACTCATTTCCATCCTTTGCTGAAATCACTTCCTCATCACCCGTGTTCCCATGTCTGTTAAAGTTGACACCAGTTACCACTATATTAAACTTTTCTGACTGGAGCACACGCATTAACATTCACCTGTTTTTTTTTTTGTTTTTTTGTGTCCCGTTTGGATCTTTACCATCAGAATCGTTGTCTGAAGGCCAAGAAAGATAGATTGACCTTTATTATAATTATGAATTTATTTTATTTTCGGTTGCTACAAACGGGACAGACATGACTGGGGGATAGGACAGGGAGAAAGAATGAAAGAAAGAGAGGGAGAAAAAACAGAGGGGAGAAGAGACGGTGAGAAGAACAAAACACCTGGGTCACCTGTATGGAGAAAAAAAACAGAAGAGAAAGCAAACAAAAAAGCAACATAATAAAAAAAACAGCACCATCACAATAAACTAGCTAGCAGTAGATATCAGTAGATACTAAATAATAAACGATATTGTGCAGCACGCAAGATAGACAGCGCACAATGTGCTTTGAGGCAGCAGCCAAGAAAGCTGTAGTCCGCGTCTGTGAACACCCGTGTGTACACCTGTGTGCATACCTGTGTGGATCAGCATGCTTGCATTCCAAAGGTTTCTCCATGTAACGATCTGCTAGGGAGTGTGGGGGAGCCACAGCCCCGTCCTCCAGGGTATGAAGCAGGTATGGAGGAGATCAAAACTCCAGACATCCAGAGGCCCCCAGAACACAAGAGACCAAGGAAGACCAACAGAGGGGCAGCCGCGCCACTGTCCCAGAAGAGCTGAGGAGAGTCCCAGATGAGGGCTCACTCAGCAGCCGCGGAGCAGAAGCCAGGGGGAGTTGCAGTGACGCGCCCGTGAGCTCCGCCGGCAGCCAGCCGTGCCTGAGTGACCGAGCCCCAGGCCGAGAGGCCGGGGGCACCCCACCTCCGAAGTGGCCCGAGCGAGCCCCAGGCTCCAGGCCCCGATAAGCGGCCGCCAAGGAGTGAGCCGGTGTGTACCTGGACGCCCACTCCCCGGACACAAAGAACCACCAACGCACCGACATTCTGAGGGAGTCCGCCACTGGCAGGGGAAGTGGTGGTGAGGGGGAGATAGGCCTCCAAACCTTGGAGGGCCTGAGTGTCCCCAGAGAGGTGGCGCCTGACACCCAACCTGACATATAGACACAGACATACAGGCACACACAGACACAAACATCCATTCCCACCCTCATGCTCTCATATGCACTTACTCCACACTCAACCAACGTGGAGACAGACATAAAGAGACGCTGTACACACGATCACACTCCCCAAGCTTACTCTACATTCACCTATTTGATGTACAGCTTCAAACTCATGCTCCGGTCTGACAGACTCTTCACCTGAACAGAACTATTCATATACACTTCCTTCAAAATGACCCATAATCGAGTTCTCTCTCTAGAACAGTTTGAATCCACCTCCAATGCTACTGGCCTCATCACTTCGACCTGGTCGCTTGTACACACAATATGTCTGTTTTCCTTCTCTTCATAATATCTCCCTTCATGAGCCGTAGTCCATACAGACTCCTTACTCTTTTCCACGTTCCTGCATTTCTGTCTTTCTCGATGCCTCCTAACTCACCTTCCCTGCTGAGTCTTCCTTTGTCTTCGGCCAACAGTGGCACCCTGTTTTCACCCTAACACCCCAACCATTCCTGCAGCATTCCAGCAATCAGGTATGTATCATAGAGAGGCCAGACCAGAGCCACTCCTCAGTAAAAGTAAGTTGGAGTTTTCCAAAAGGCACCTCAAGCACTCTCGCACGATGAGAAACAAAATTCCCTGCTCTGATGAAACAAACACTTAGCTCTTTGGCCTGAATGCCAAGCATGATGTCTGGAGGAAATCAGGCACCGCTCATCACCTGGCCAATGCCATCTCTACAGTGAAGCATGATGGTGGCAACCGGCTCCAAACTGCTCTGGGTCTCGAAGGTCCTAAGCACACAGTCCAGATAACAAAGGAGTCACTTTATGATTACTCTGTCCTTATGTGACCTATAGAGCCAAGACTTGATTTAAGACCTGTTAAATCTAATATTTGTAAATATATGTTTAAAAAGAAAATTTCAAGCAAATGGAATAATGGTGTAATATGACAAAATGTGGAAAAAGAGAGAATACATGCACTGTATCACGATAAGCTTCTGGCTGAGTACATCATCCTAACTCACTGAAAACCAAAAAGGTTATTTGAAGAGATTCTTTGGAAAAGCTTTGTCCACATCCACATTATATTATCCACTTCTTTGGAATAACATGCAATACGCTTCTATCAGGAAATGCTGCTTTTACTGTGTTAGACATGTGCAGCGTATGTAACAGACTGTTTTTCTAAATAATCTGCTCCTTGTATTCTCAGGCAGAGGCAGAAGTGGCTTCCCTCAACAGACGTATCCAGCTCGTAGAGGAGGAGCTGGACCGCGCTCAGGAGAGGCTGGCAACAGCTCTGCAGAAACTGGAAGAAGCTGAGAAGGCTGCAGATGAGAGCGAGAGGTGACTCTGCTGTGACCTCTATTGTTCTTCTGCGATGAGTATCACAAGTCAAGCGTTATAGGAACAGCTTGAATGTCAGTGACCACACTTTTCCCGTTGGATGGTTCATGAACATACTGTGCTAGAACCACACAAAAAAGACCTGGAACTGAAAATGTATCTTAATATATCAGTAAGAAACTCCATAGATGTTGAATAGCTACTGAGTATTTGAGCTTAGTGCAGCCATGGAAGCAGATGGAAATTTAAACTGCAAGCGAGATCTTTGTACTGGCTGATCAGACTTTAAACAAAACAGGCGCCAGGAACTAAACAGGAACCCTAAACTGGGGGTACACTAGAAACCAGGAACACTTGGAGGTCATCAGACCCATGACTGGAACATAAGAGACACTGACAGAGTGTATACATAAGAGAAGTGGAGATGCATAGAAACACAGCTGGAGCAAACTAGACAAACGTTAGAGGGGAAACAAAACTGAACACAATGCACATGAGACAAGGAGCGAGAGAGCGAGGGACATGACGGGCTGGGGGGAACACAGACGAGACCAAGACAACGAGGACACGAAATGGAACAAGTAACTAGAAATGCAAATGATTCAACTAGCTACATACACGTGACTACAATGAAACTACATAACAAACTTAGAAATAGCGACCAAACTAACAACCTTGACGAGTCCAACAGAAAACAGGGGTCCTTACAATTGGACAATCTGTGTAACCTCTGTAAGGCCAAGCTATCGCCTCATGCTACTGGTACTCACACCAACACCAGCCAAATGCAAAATTAAAAAGCACCAAAAAAACATTCAGAAAAGATGAGGAGGGGAAAGAGTCAGTGGCCTCCACCTGTTAAACCTTTGCTTCTCTGGTGCACTTGTTAGTTTTATGAAGACCAAAGCAGCTCAAACAATCCCCTTTGCTACTTAACAGATCAGGTCAATATCTGAAAGTTTCATTGAGTTGGTGCTATACTCATTTTTTAAATTGTGTATTATTGCACAGTCTATTATTAGCTTCCTCCCAGTCATATGTAAGGCAGCAGCATCTAAACAGAGGTTATTAATACCACGTTCTTTTATTTAGCTGACAGATTTTCAAAATGAACTGTTCTATGCATCAAATCCTATCTGCCCCACAGAAAACACTGTGTAGCTATGGTGACAGGTCACTGTGTGGCAGCACCATGACCTAAGTGAGGCTCTTGATTACACATTTGATCACCACACTGGTGAGGAGGAAACTGACAGTGAGGATGGATCAGAAGCTGAAGATGGCACGGAATATAATCCAGATAAAGAGGAATGATGATGACGATGATGGCCATCGAATCATGCTTTGAACTGTTCCTGATTAATTAAACATGATTTACATGTTGTTATGGGCGATTCGCTTTGACAGCCACAATACTATTCAGGGTCATCATCAGCAAGACAAACTGGCAGTGATTAGAGGTTTGTGACGAGTGCGTGGAATAGCAGCCACTCATCACTCATGTCCAAGTCCAAACATCACAGTGTCTGGTCACCGGTAGGGGACGCTGCCCTTTCAAAAAGTATATGCCAAGCAAGCAGTCTAAACATGGCATAAAGATATGTCAGAAGTGCAGTTTTGGGATAATTTCCTAGCCACACAAATAAAACATTCCCGTCCACTTTTGGCCAGGACCACAACAGGTGTTGCTTTATGTGACTATAAAAGATTTGAAATGGTTTAAAAACAAATGTTCTTAACGTTGTAACTTATCCAAAGTAGCCTGTGATAAACAGTAGACTGTTTCATCTGATCATTTCTTATAGTCAAACTAATCCAGATGTTTTTTCAGATTAATGAGACTTAGAAAGGCTGTCATGCTCACAAGAACGTGAGCTGATTACAAAAATCTAACACAACATACAGTGATAATACATCTATTATTATAGTTTCTATATCTGATCGAGAACACAAAATTGTTTTACATGAAATGAACGAAGCACGAGGGTTAAAAATGTTTAGCAGCGTATTTGTATTGTCAGAAAGTAAGGATGGTTTGTCTGCACAGAGGCATGAAGGTGATTGAGAACAGAGCTCTGAAAGATGAAGAGAAGATGGAGCTCCAGGAGATTCAGCTGAAGGAAGCTAAACACATCGCTGAGGAGGCTGACCGCAAATACGAGGAGGCGAGTGTTTTTGTTCTTGTCTGTTGCAGTCCGCTGCAGTGATGCACTTTCTTTAGGAACCAAAGACATTTGAAAGGAGCTGGTAACTGTATCTACCTCTGTGTTGTTATTACAATAATACTGAAAAATAGCAAATCCACGGTGCAGGACCTTAAACTCTCACACTTTCTCCTCAGGTTGCTCGTAAACTGGTGATTGTAGAAGGAGAGTTAGAGCGTACAGAGGAGAGGGCAGAGCTGGCTGAGGCGTGAGTACATATACCGTGTTACCTGCCTCATGTTTGGGGTTTTTTGAAGGACAGAAGCAATTATTTCCTAGGAGCACTGCTTCAAGTGTTTACAGGGTTTTTTTTTACATATCATGGCAAACATTTAAACTGTGAGTTTTCTGCACCAACCTGTTGTTGTCTTCTAAAAACTCTAAAAGTAAATGTGCTGAGCTGGAGGATGAACTGAAGAATGTCACCAATAACCTAAAGTCCCTGGAGGCCAGGGCTGAGAAGGTAAGGAAAGGCCAGAGACACTGAAAGTAAACATATATTTTCAAAACGTGACTTTTTACATATAACAATAAAGAAGCTGACACAGTACACTCGGGAGGTTTAGACTCAAACCAAGTATCTCCTTGCCCCGCTGTGACACTTCACCATCCTGCAGACATCTCCCTCTGAATAATCTTCTCCTTCCACACAGTACTCGCAAAAGGAGGACAAGTATGAGGAAGAAATTAAGATCCTAACTGACAAACTGAAAGAGGTGAGCAAGAAAGAAAAATGACCTGTAGATATTCTAAATGCTGGATTTATTGATCATTTTATTCATCTATTTAAAATATTTTCTACATTTAAATGAGCGCTGGGCTCTAAATGTTTTGATGCTTTGAGAGGTCAACATACTGCTGCATTTCTGTTACTTCTTCAACTTCGTTGTCTGATCAAAAGTTGTTGCTTTAACAGGCCGAGACGCGAGCTGAGTTTGCTGAGAGATCTGTGGCCAAGCTGGAGAAGACAATTGATGATCTGGAAGGTAAAACACTCATTTCTCAACAAAGTTCACCCTTTAATTACCGTATTTTTCAGACCATAAGGCGCACCAGATTATAAGACGCACTAAGTGAAACAAAACAGTCAAATAAGTCACACTTTACTCAACTCATTCTT
>NW_024582596.1:75659-83064 GCF_018398535.1 Haplochromis burtoni | reverse complement strand
AACTGCTTAGTTCATTTTTTATAACTCAGTATTTCACTGTGAATGTTTCTGCAGATCAGTTTCAGCCTCTTTGTTCAAACTGTCTGTGTTCTTTCTTCATTTTTGTATCTTGTCTGTGTTTATACCAACAGATGAACTTTATGCACAAAAGCTCAAGTACAAAGCCATCAGTGAGGAACTGGACCATGCCCTTAATGACATGACCTCTATGTAAGTTGTGACAGCACATAGATGACCAAGAGTCTTGCACATTTAAATCAACCACTTTGTGATTTAATAATGAATTGTGCCATAAAATATGCATTATTAGTAAATTGATTTCAGAGCATCAGGCTGTCCATTTTACTGCATTAATTTAAAAAATGCTTTAGAAAATTACAAAAATCTTAATTATTGTTAAATTAAGTTTTTAATTGAGTGTTTAATCTTTTTTTTCTAAATAAACAACTAAACATTAAAGAGTTTGATAGTGTTTTGCCACCCAGAATAAGTGCACTGTAAACTTTAAGGTACTGATGTTCTGTGTGGCCTCTTCTTACTGTTGATAGACAAACAGCGGGTACAGAATTGAGACACTATTGAAGGCTGATATGCTTGTTTTGGGACCTCAAAGATGATGCTGAAAACACACTAAAGGTTTAAACCAGGGGTCAGCAACCGTTAACACCCAAAGAGCCATTTGGAGCCGGTTTCCACGCAAAAGAAAACACTGGGAGCCGCAAATACTTTTTGACATCTAAAATGAAGATAACACTGTATATATTGTTTTTTACTTTTATGCTTTGTGTGAACAACTAAGGTGTGTTGCTTATGACATCCATGAAGTGCTACAGAGAAAATGACATTTTATTTATGTAATTAACACATTTTGAACACCCAGCTGAACTAAAATGATCCAGCAAACAAAACCTGCTGTGAGCCGCCGCCCTTATATCGCCTTTGTGCTTTTGGAGCCTTGACCTGACTTTTAAAAAATAATTGAAAAAAAGCCCTATGCTGCGAAAAAATGAAAAATAGATATTTGCAAAATTCTGCCTAAATACGTATTTTACCTGGTTAATGTGTGTGGCGGGGCGTGGTCTGCAGCGCCGCTGCAGGGGAGGCGACGCACCTGAGCGGAACCTGCAATCACGCCTCGCCGCCTTAACGTCTGTGCTGTCTGTGCTGTTGTGTTGGTGTGTGTCGGGCTGTGAGCTGAAAGGCTACAGCCGGCTGTGTGCGTACAGCAACCGTGTGTGAAAAGTGGTCAATAAAGAGATGCTGAAAAGCGTGTTCATGCAAACATCGTCGGGTCTGCCGTGACATGTTTACAACGGGACTTCTGCTCCTGAACCTCTGCGCACAGCGAAGTCACTTTCATCCTTACGCAGGACTGTAAGCTGTCGTCTGTGAGGCGTGAGCGGTGTTTGTTTTTAACATAGTTCATGGTGGAGCTGCTGACATAATAGAACTGCAAGTTAAAAAAAAACAACTAACATAAATAAAATACACTTCAGCTAAATACGTCTAATTTATTTTCCCAAACCACGCAGAACCGCAGTATAAGGACTAAAGAGCCGCAGGTTGCCGACCCCTGGTTTAAACTGACTGTGACTTGCTGACGCTGTAACGAGGGGCATTGCACTCACTGTATAAGAAACGAGTGTCTGAATCTAGACTTTAGATAGGTGACGCTATGGATTTGCAGAGGCCATAAAGGAAACATTAAACATGAGGATTTGTTTGTAGTCGTGCGGAGTCAAATATCTTGTCAGCAAATTGAGCACCTCTGTTAAAGCTGACGGATTCATCAATGAGTTCTTTTGTCGTGGCCACCAAGTTATCTGTAAATCTAGACCTGCTTGTAAAACATATTGAATGGCCTGTCAATGTTGCACTTGTGTTGCCTAAGATGTTATTTCAGATATAATTGCACTTACTGTCTTTTGCTTCTGTTGTTTTCAGCTAAATGTTCAGAATCTCCACCATCCTTCCAGGTTGTGACCTTTTCTTCTGCTGACCATTACTCTCAGCTCTGCGTCTGTGATCACCTACCTGTATTTAAATCCTCGAAGTTTGCTCCCGTGCAGTTAGCCTCTTATGATTCAGTTGTCCATGGATAATTGTTTGCTCTCTTAAATGTTGTCTTGTTTTGCTCTTCGTTGTGCTTCTGTATCAATTCTGTGCTGTATCCCTGTTTAAGGAAACATCTCTGGGTTACGTCATCTGTATTCATGGTTTATTTTCTTAGTTTGAAGTTATTAATATTTGTCTTGCAATTTCGACGGGCGTTCTGCAGTCATCAGTCCCTAATGAATGCTTTCAGGATTTTCTTGTCTCAGGAATTCATGGAAAATTTGGTGATGAAAACCACATCTGGATAGAAATATCATCAACCTATATATATAAATATAAATATACTTTTAGATTTTCCTGAATTGTGAATTACAAAGTATTATGATTGTAAAGCCCTGGTGAAAGTATGTCTCATGTTCATTTGTCTGTCAGCAAAGTAATTTGAACAGTTTTGGAATTTGGTGGAGACGTGGAGCACAGGCAAAAAAATAAAACCATTTACATTTTGTTGCAAATCTGGATCTCTTTGTTGAAAATTACACGGAAGCAGAGATTTGCTGGACTGGTGTTTTAAACTTTTTGAAAATATAAATGAGTGGGGGTATCTACAGCGTTCTGCAGTCGCTGCTCTATGCATTAAATACAACAGAACAAACAAACAAAAGCTGTTGAAGACACCGAAAACATGACTTGTCATTAAATCAAATGGTTAAATACTAAAGGTGAAATGCTGTCGATGCTGTGTTCTGCCCTGGTGGTTAACATGGAAAATTGACATTAATTTTACTCTCGGTTTGTGCACACTGCACATCGATGATACCCTGCAAAGCATCGTGAGATGTAAGAGCTTCAGGCTTTTCTAAAGAAATGTACCTGTTACCAATTTTTGGAGCTAAATGTGAAAAGCAGCACTGCCTCATTGTGCCTGTTGACACTTTTACTGGAAACATGGACTTACCTGGGATCCTCCTGCCTGCCCACTCTCCTCCTCCAAGAGACACCATGATGTTCAACAACTGTAATCAACCCTTAGCGATTTCTGCCTTTAACCACCTCTCTCCCTACCTGCAGATCCCAAAGCCCCCAGGCCCAATACAGTGATCTGTCACACTGGGCCAATGCATTTGTGGGCTGACGGGTCAATATTATTATGTTTTTCTTTGTCAATATAATTCGACAGGCTGAAAGCGAGCTTAAAGGGCTGCTACACACCGTCCCTACCTGCACTGAGAGCAGCATATTCATCCATTTTCATTACCCACTATTTGAGCGCCTTGAGACAACTGCTGTTAGGATTTGGTGCTATATAAATAAAATTGAATTTAATGTAATTGAACTGACACTGGATTGCGCAATCAAATTTACTAATGGAACAGGCCCCTTCCCTTAGCTTTCCTTTGAACTCACACACCTTACAGAAGAGTTTTATGTGGATGGAGTGGATAAAACTGAACAAACAAAAGTAAAAGATAGAAAAGCTAAGAGAGATATATTAAGAAATAGTTCTTTTTATGTATGTGTCGAATTAACCGGCATGTTAAGAGCTGCACTGTCAACTAGTAACGAGCTCTCACAGTCACAAGAGGCTGCTGTTTCTGACATTAGCTGTGCAGAATTGCAGGAGGACGGACAGCAGTAACAACAACAGAGTGAGGAATAGAGAGCAGAGACTGTGATTCCAAAATCAGATGTAGGGGTAGAAGTACGAAGGTAGATTCAAATAACAGGAATAGCTACTTTGACCATGAACCATTCTAAAGTGAACCCCTCACGCTAAAGTGGAGCCTTTAATTGGCACTCGTGCTGCTGAGCCTCGGGATGAGTGTAGGTGAAGACCTGTGTGCATCGTAAGGAGAAACAGGAAGACATGATGGACACAGTGAGGAAAGACTGTGACCCTTCAAACAAATGAAACAGGTTTTTATCTATGCTGAGCAAGGGTAAGAATCCGACTTTTAAATTAAATGAAATGAAAACTTTGTCTGGGTTTATGGTTGATGAACAAGCTGGAGTGGAAGATTGCTGCTAATCCTCCTCAGAATGTGCGTCAAAAACAAAATTAAACTTAAGTCAGTTTTATTTTATTTAGGGACTGTAAAATGATCATGTAGCGGTTTGTATAAGAAAGAAGAAAACAAATGGATCAAGATCAGCATCGGAATCTTCTTTATTTGGCCACGTTTGTGCGCACAAACAAGGAATTTCACTCCTGATGGAATGAGATGAAGATTAAGATGAAATAAATAGGGGAAATAAAAACGGGGGAAATACAAAAGAAAAAATAAATAAATAAATAAATACAAACAAATATTTAGGATTTAACAGTTAGTACGGTGATAAATGTAAAAAGATAATGGAGAAAGTTCCTTTAAAAGTGCCCACCAGCAAAGGACAGCTTAAAGACATTTAATAATGGCCCTATAATAACCACTCAGTAAACACAAATTCAATAACCATTCTAAATTTTCTCTGCTGGCAACAGAAGTGATCAAATGTTTCTTTTAAACATTGAGGCACGATTGTGGCCAGAGGTGGGAAGTAACAAAATACAAATACTCCATTATAGTATTTGAGCTGAATTTTCAGGTATTTGTACTTTATTTTCAAATTGTACATTTATACGTTAGTTCAATGATATCATTGTATGTTGTGGCCGGTGTTTTCCTCCATGCTGTTGAGTAGGTTTGAGGGTCAGAGATGACAACAGGCTTAATAAACTGATCCGTAAGGCCAGTAATGTTGTGGGGATGGAGCTGCACCCTCTTAAGGTGGTGTGGGAGAGGCGGATGTTGTCCAAGATGAGGACGATGTTGGACAATACCTCCCACCCACTCCATGACATGCTCACCAGTCACAGTTTAGTTTAGTTAATTGCTGTTCTTGCTGTCTTGGAGCAGCTACTATATTTCCAGCTAGGGAAAAGAGTGAAAGATAACCTCTTTCAGATTTGGCCAAGTGCATCTTGGTCTATGTTTGTGTCACTTTTGTTTTACATTGGCTTTGTGTTTGGTTTGCTGTGTGCCATTAAATCACTGCAAGAACTCCTGTTATCTGGTCTTTAAGTCTGACGTCATTAGCCGTGACTGGGCCCAAAGTCAAACGAACACTGCAGCATCACTGAGAGTTAAAAACGGTCTAAATTCTTTCATCTGTAATAAAATGATCAGCGTTGCTGCTTTACCAGGTGTAACTATGAAGTTTAACATTCAGGCATCCATGAAAACAGGATTTATTACATTTAGCAGAGTTAGAAGTTAGCAGGAAGCTAGCTCACTAGTTTCCATCTAAACATAGATGTTCTGACTGAGAGATTTCTGAAAAATCTAAATGTTCAGCTCTGCTATCACTTTTTCCCATTTGATAAATGTTAACGTGAGGGTTCCCAATGATTTTCATTTAAAAAACAGAGCTTTAAAATGAACAGTGGCCGACAGTGATCACTGACTGTTTTTAGGGGCTTGTTGAGATTAAATAGAACAAGATACAAAACATTAAAACACGTTAAAAACACAACAACCTTATTAAGCGCAGAGTAGTTTGGACCAAGAAGCAGGATTCATACATCATCACCTAACAACCGGATACCCCACCTGCTGTGAATTAGTACAGTACAGCAGTTATTATTATCTCTTGTCACATCCTGTTTATAGATAAAAAGATCTTTATTGTCACTGTTACAAGAACAGTGAAACCCAGTTTGGTATCTCTCCATTGGCAGCATGTAGATTTATGACAGTTAAGATAAATAGCATTCACTTAAGAAATAAAAATTGTCTTGTGTAAACTGTATATAGTGTTAAATAGACCTACAGTAGGGTGGTACTTCGAGAGCCATATAGCCATATATTATGAGGTGGTACTCATTGTGGTTTTGATTAATTCACTGAATTCCACCTTTAAAGCAACTGTATACTTCATTCTATATTCTGTACAACCCTACAGTAAATTGTTAGTGTTACATTTGTTGAATTCAGTTGTGTCGATCCACAAAAAGCAGAATGTCAGCTGATCACAGCCTGTACACAAAATCTACTGAAGCTCATATTAGAAATTATTGTGACTTCTTATTCTTTTCTCTTGGGGTTCCCACACATGAAGATTCTCACTTTAGGCCCGGGCCCTACTCATTTTGCTGTTTAGGTGTGAAGGCACTCTCTCTCAAAGCAGACAACAGAAAATAATTACTTGAACAAAGAAGTTGAATTACTACTTCAAATCTTACTAGAGTATATATTTAAACATAAGAATCTGTACTTCTGCTTAAGTCAATAATATCTGTATTTTTGCCACCTCTGATTGTGGCAATCCTTTGGATCTGGTTTTTGTTTTGTTATGAAATGAATGATTAATTATGTTGCAAAACTAACATATTTTGTCACATTTTGCAATTAAAAAGTAATCTGAGCCCAATAACACTTTTACATCCAACATTCCTAAAATACACTTTTAGGAATGTTGAATTTCAAATATTAATATTTAATCCACTTTCTTAAAAGAAAAACTTTAGCACTCCCTTTTTCCTCGTTTTTGGCCTACAAATTTTTCCTAATTCCAAACATTACCGTTTTATTTTTCAAGGGCTGGCTATCTAACGCTTGATTTAAGCTTCTTCAGGCATCGATGCTGGCTATTTTCAACTGGTTCTCACTCCCAAAGTGTAACATTTTACGCATTAGAATTCAACATTAATAAATCAATGGTACAGAAGTAGAGGAAGCAAGAAGAATGAGTTGAGTAAAGTTTGACTTATCTGAATTTTTCGCTTAATGTGCCTTATAATCTGAAAAATACTATACTATAGGTCTTTGGAGTTGATGTAATGCCACAATGTATTGTGGGAGCACGGCGCCATATATCTGGGCCACAAATCAAAACAAACACACTGTGTTGGAAGCACGGTTGCTAGAAAATTAAAAGCAGTTTAAAAGAAAAAGGACGGTACAGAGACAGATTGCATCCGGATGCAAAGAGACGGTACTTGCAGAAAATAGCGTGCATTGGAAATGTGGACCCGTATGAAATACGGCAGTGGAGTAGAAACCCCGGAGACCAACCGCTATTGACGTAGCCTGATATATTTTCGTACCTTGTCTGTGGAGTCAGCGCATGCAAGGTGAACCAGTTTCACAATTATAAATCTCTGGAGGCGCACATCCAGTTCACCAATGGTTGGGTACAAGATTTGGCTATTTTTAAGCCTCCACGTCGTGAATACGTCGTCATTCAAACAAAGGTAAGTCAGCTCGAGTACTGCGAGTGAAATGCGTTCGACTTCCTCTCGAACATTCACATTAATGCAGCATAAATTCATTCATGAGGGGAAATTACAGTGAGAACATGTGGAGGCTGT
>NW_024582596.1:41513-60259 GCF_018398535.1 Haplochromis burtoni | reverse complement strand
TCCTAACCTCCTATTGTCATGAACCGCAGTTCATGCACACAAGCAGGATCCAAAAGCAATACGCTTAATGCGAGCATGTGCAGATTTTATTGTTTTACCAAAAGGTGACCCGGAACAACCAAGGAAGCAAAATCGCAGAACTGAAGGAAGACAAATTACACAGGGAAGCCTTAATCAGGACCGTGGGAGGCTGCAACGGAAAGGGGAGAAAATTACTAGTGAGCAGTTGGATTGAGGGACATTACTAAACAGGGCTATAGTAATTTGGCTTACGATCAGAGCCGGACCGTGGGGCTCAGAAGAGGGGGAGCGAGTCTGTGGGAAGCGAATCCGTGGAGGCAGGGATGAGGACAGATGGTGCACTTAGAGATCTGAGCAGGCAGGAGGACAGGCAGGTGGCAGACACAAACCCCGGATAGTAACCTGGGCACACGGAGGTAGAATTAACCAGTGTTGGGTAAGTTACTTTAAAATAGTAACTTAGTTACATTACTAGTTACTTCTCTCAAAAGTAACTCAGTTACTTCAAGTTACTCGTTACTTTCAAAGTAACTAGTTACTAGGGAAAGTAACTTTGGTTTTACTCAGAATTCTCTTGTTAATGTGTTGCTTCCATAACTTTGCCAGTCTTCTAGCTTGCTTACTTGCCACAAGTGCACTGTGCCACCTACCAATAGAAAGGAAAAGATAATGTGCATATTTCCACGAGAGAAATCCCACGCCTGGACCGTCATTGACTGCTGCCATGATTCTAGCCTACGTCACAGCGTCATGTGCGCCTTTTACATCCAACACAAAAACTGCAGTCGTGGTGCTTTCGATTGTACTCAGAACTCGGAAATTCTGCCTTCTGAATAGGAAGATGTAGGTAACACCAGACTGCAGATGAGCTGCATACAGGGCTGGACTGGGACAGAAAATTGGCCCGGGCATTTTGACTAGAGACCGGCCCACCATTATAGGAAAAATCATAAAGCCTTTGAATGAAAAAAACACTGTTGTGACAGTGATGTTCACTGTTCTGATGGTATATATGCATCAATCTATCAATCGTTTGTTGTAAGATTCAGATAATTATTTTTTAAAAGCTAGACATTTTAAATGAGAATAAGAAAGAAAAGTATTTCTTTGTGCCCCCCTCTCCCTGTTAATGCCCTACCTGCCCCCCTGGCAACACTTTGCTAGACCCGCCCCTGCACAGTTACCAGCTGTCAGCTACCTAAAAAAGGATCCTGGTGTTATTTGTCTCTCAGAAACAGTTCATAACTTCAACTCTTCATGTCACCTAAAAGGTAAACCTGTTTCTCCATCACCTGTTCAGCTCTGATGATCCAGTAAGGACATCTCCTGGTTTCATCTTCATGTTTCCCTCTCACCAATAACCAAACCATATCATGACCAGCAGCTTTACAGCTGTGGCTCCAGCAAACATCAGCTGATACTAGAAATTAATATTAAATAAATTCTAACAACAGCTGATCAAGCTTAAACGTGCTGCTGTTGTTTAGCGCGACATCCGCTGGTTTCCTCTTTCTGGCGCAAAGTGAGCGATAAACAAACAAGAGAGCCGATCAGCTGATCATTGATCAGTTTCATGATTGAAGTAGAAACGGGAGAGGGAGGGGGGAGAATGAGAGAAGAAGAGGCAGCTGTGCAGCAAAGACACAGAATAACTCCAGCTTTGTGTCTTTTTCATTGTAGCTGAATTACGGGACAAACTGTTCCTTTTCACCTCAATAAGAAACGCGTAATATTTTCTCTGAATACCAGACGGGACGGTTGGCAACTCTAATAACTTATGAACAAAATAAAGTTCAACATCATTAACTTCATAGCACCACCCAGCTGTATAGAAACTCCGTCATGCTAGCTAGCACGCAGTACGGAAAAAGTCAGAATAACGAAAATAAACTCCACCTAAACTTGGTTCATATCTGACCCAGAGAGACTGCAGGTCATAACTTCTTACCTGAAGTTCAGTTCACACTTGGACCGGCGGCCGCCTCGGGTCTCTTTTCCTTCATCCACCTGCTGCCTCCACCACTTGCTAATGTTACTGAATCTGTGGAAGCTCCGCGATAGCCACCACACGAAGTAACGAGTAACGACCCTATCTAAATCCCAGTAACGAGTAACGCGTTCCTGATTTTGGCATAATAACTAGTTACCGTGCTCGTTACCACAATAATAACGTAGTTACTGTAACGCGTTACTTAATAACGCGTTAGTCCCAACACTGGAATTAACACAGTTCATAAAGCGTCTTGATGCATTCTCAATCATCCTGGAAAGTAAATCTCGAAAAATGTCTGTGAAGGTTCTCAGTCATCCAGGTCATCGTAGTCAAAGGAGCTTGCAAAGAAAAGCGTCTGGACTTCTTTAAGTTGCTTGAAGACGTTTCACCTCTCATCCGAGAAGCTTCTTCAGTTCTAAGGTCAAATGGTGGAGAGTCCCAGATATAGACCTAGTGGGAGAATATCCCCCCGCTACAATAGGTGACACGGGGGAGCCCATGGCACAGCCATGTTTTTGTCTGTAGAAGCCTTGTTGTATTTGAAATATGTAGTGGTGAGGCAGAGGTCTAACAGTGTGCAGATCTGATCGGGTGTGAAGTTGGTCCTGTCCTCCAAGGAGCTGTCTTCTTGTAGTCGTTTTCTGACAGTCTCCACGGCCTCCGTGGTGGGTATGCAAGTGAAGAGAGAGACTACATCAAAGGACACCATGGTTTCATCTGGATCCAGGGTAAGTTTCTGGACCTTGTCGGTGAAGTCGGTGGAGTTCTTGATGTGGTGTGGGGTGTTCCCCACGAGAGGAGCAAGGATGGTAGCAAGGTGTTTAGCAATGTTATAAGTGGCTGAGTTTATGCTACTGACTATGGGTCTGAGTGGGACAGCTTCCTTGTGGATTTTAGGAAGTCCTAATGCAGGGTATGGCATCCCCTGGGTAAAGGCGGTGATATGTAAGGCGGTCAATAATTTTGTCCTTTTCAAAGTCTTGAAGGCAAGCTATAACTTTCTTTTTGTAGCTGCTTGTGGGGTCTCGCTTTAGGGCTTCGTAGGTATTGTTGTCACTGAGGAGAGTAGTGATCTTTGTATGGTAATCTGTAGTGTTTAGGACCACGGTGCATCTTCCCTTATCAGCTGGTAAAACAGTGATGTTGTGGTCTTTGCTCAGGGAAGCGACGGCCTTCTTTTCCTGTATTGTGAGGTTGGATGGAGGGACTTTGGCACTGGAGAGCGTGGCTGAGACTTTCATCCTGATTTGCTCTGCTTCTGTCTGTGATAATTTATTAATCCGTATGGCAGATTCTGTGGCTGTGATGAGGTCCACTATGGGCAACTGTTGTGGAGAAATGGCAAAATTGAGTCCTTTGGCTAATACTCTCTTTTCAGGTTCAGTGAGAATCCTGTCTGAAAAGTTCTTAACCCATTTCTCCTGACTGTCTTCAGGTGTGTTTTCTTCTCTGGGTTGTGTAGGTTCAGGATGAGGAGTGTGTGTTTTTGAAAGCAAGGTGTGAAATTTCCTGCGTTGTCTTTCTTTTCCTTTAGAGTGTTGGGCCCGCTGAGCCTTGTCCACAAACTTGTAAACCTCTTCTAAGATTGGAGAGGGTAGAAGGATTTCCAGTTCCTGCAGAGTCTGGCTGATCTTGATCTCTTAGGAACAACTCTGCTTCGTCTGCATCTTAGGTTGAAACGGAGATGGTTCCTATAATCCACTAGTTTCCTTGATTCCCTTTCATACTCCCGCACCAGTTGAAGGGTGTTCCTCCCAAAATGTACAGCAATATGATCATTGACCGCCTTACATATCACCGCCTTTACCCAGGGGATGCCATACCCTGCATTTACGGACTTCCTAAAATCCACAAGGAAGCTGTCCCACTCAGACCCATAGTCAGTAGCATAAACTCAGCCACTTATAACATTGCTAAACACCTTGCTACCATCCTTGCTCCTCTCGTGGGGAACACCCCACACCACATCAAGAACTCCACCGACTTCACCGACAAGGTCCAGAAACTTACCCTGGATCCAGATGAAACCATGGTGTCCTTTGATGTAGTCTCTCTCTTCACTTGCATACCCACCACGGAGGCCGTGGAGACTGTCAGAAAACGACTACAAGAAGACAGCTCCTTGGAGGACAGGACCAACTTCACACCCGATCAGATCTGCACACTGTTAGACCTCTGCCTCACCACTACATATTTCAAATACAACGAAGGCTTCTACAGACAAAAACATGGCTGTGCCATGGGCTCCCCCGTGTCACCTATTGTAGCCAACCTTTACATGGAGGAAGTGGAAAGGAAGGCTCTTGGCTCTTTCAAAGGAAGAGTACCCAGCCACTGGTACAGATATGTGGACGACACCTGGGTCAAAATCAAGACACAAGAAGTGGAATCCTTCACTGCGCACATTAACGCTGTGGATAAAAACATCAAGTTCACCAGGGAAGACACAAAGGACAACTGTTTGCCTTTCCTGGACTGCGCTGTGCACATTGAAGAGAACGGCAAACTCAACATCGAAGTTTACCGGAAGCCCACACACACGGACCAGTACCTCCTCTTTGACTCCCATCACCCTCTGGAACACAAACTTGGAGTAATTAGGACCCTACACCACCGGGCAGAACATGTTCCCTCTAAGCCTGAAGGAAAAAAGAAGGAACACACACATGTAAAGGAAGCACTCAAAACGTGCGGCTATCCTAAATGGGCGTTCTTAAAGTCAGCAAAGAGGCACAGAAAAGAAGACCAGACACCAGCGAGGGAGGATAAGAAGGACAGACGCAACAACATTGTCATCCCCTATGTAGCCGGTGTATCAGAGAAACTCAGGAGAGTTTTCTCCAAGCATGACATCCCGGTGCATTTCAGACCCAGCAACACACTCAGACAAAACTGGTTCACCCGAAAGACAAAACCCAAAACACAAACTTAACAATGTGGTGTATGCTGTACAGTGCAGCGAGGAATGCTCAGACCTCTACATTGGAGAGACCAAACAGCCACTTCACAAGCGCATGGCACAACACAGAAGAGCCACCTCCACAGGACAAGACTCAGCAGTCCATCTGCATCTTAAGGATAAAGGACACTCTTTCGAGGATGCCAATGTTCACATTTTGTAAATATCAAATATATGTGACAGGCAAAAACTAGAAAACACTTTTAGCAGTTAGAACAACTTGAATGCAGAATGTTACACCATCACTTATGGATATATTCGTTTTTCGCCTCTCACTGCTTGAGCCATTAATCTTTCTAGAATTGTTCTTTGAAACAGATGCGACCTCACAAAAGATGTTAACTATGCTGTCAGACCTGACCAGAGCAGTTAACGAACTCCGTGAGGAGGTCAGAGCCATCCGCCATCCCTGCTGCAATGAATCGGTAGATGCTGGGGTACTGCCTCTGGATTTGCCCTTGCACAACATTGAGGAGCTAAACAATGCAGAGCCAGCTCTTCAATCACAAGAGGCAAATAAGGCAATGGTAAGTATATAAAGGTTATGTACACTTTGTAACTATAAAGTGTAATAGCTGTCAGATGTGATTTAAATACATAACAACGGCCTGTTGATTAAACACACAAGCACTTGCATACACATTTAAGACATGAGACACGCTAATTCCATCTCTTAAAATGTGTCTATAGGTGAGAGCTTTGCCTTGATTGGATCATATGGGTGGCACAGGACGCACATCATCCATCCCCATCCTGGAGTAAAAATTACAAACTTATGAAACATAGAAATGTAAATAGGAAATTGTCTTTTAATAAAGAATTTAGCAAACGAAACATGTCTACTGACCTTTTTTTGTTTTTAGGGTACCGTCGTTCTACTGGATTTCATCCATAACCCGGCGCGTAGCATAGGAACACTGAAAGTCATCTTTCGCGTTCCTATGGAACACCTTGGGACGTGACAAACCGTCAGTATATTACGCCTCAAGAGTGAGAAGGGTCTGCTATTTTCACTGAAACAAGCTAAATTCTCTCTAAATCTTTCTTAGAATGTTATATATTTGCTGCAGATTACCATTTGAGAAAAACTGTCTCTTTGACATAATGATAATCATTATTGTACACCTACAGTTTACTACCCCACTAACTTTGAAATGTTGGCTTAACAGACAAGAGTTAGCCAAAGGTAATCCATCACTCACTGGCAAATGCTGCGAAAAGAAAATACCATGAACCAATAATCAGAATCAGTATCAGAATCAGAATCAGAATTCTGATTCTGATACAATACATACCTTACATACATACAATACATACAATACATACAATACATACCTTCTTTATTTTATTTTCTGTATTTCATGCCACAACTATGAAAGTCAATGCTAACATGGTGTGTTAGTCTATTACACACTGCTCTTGTTGTGCAAGATCTGCAATATGGTATACTATAGTTCATATATCGTATGGTTGATTCCGCTTTTTCTAGCTAGCACAAATCCACTAAACAGTAATAATCCTAAACTCTGAAAGTCCAAGCAAAGAGATGGAAAAAGAAGACATAAAAAGAAAACTGTAAGAGAAATATTCAGGCACTTAGAAAAACTCTCAAATCCTTGGCTACACTTTGCTTCATGACATTGTACATGTATTTCACAGACTGATCCTGATCCCATCTTGTGGAGTAGGATATTGTCTTTTGAAGACAAGACCAACAAATTAAAGGGTTTTCAGGTATTTCACAAAACATCCAGGTATTTCACAAAACATCCACGTTGCTATTTACATGTGATCCTAGCACTCAATAGCTACATATTCTCACGACGTATTCCCTTAGTCAATTTTATAACCGCTACTGTACAACATGAATTGAACATTCAGATTCAGAGAAAATACATCACTTGTTTGCAGGACAACTTAAAATTATTGTTTTGTGGAGAGAATATAATTTCTTGTACTTTTCCATATGTATCTTTTTTATCAGTACTGGTTTTCCATCTGGTTTCCATTAGCCTTCAATGCTAATGTGTTTCAATTAGCACAAAGTTATAAAACAAAAACAGAATCATCAGAACAGTGTGGCCTGTTACAAAGGAATGCAATGAAGAGATAATTCTGAGACTGAAGGAAAGTAACACCACCAACAATTAGAGTCAGCTGCAACTGACATTTAGTATTGTGCTCCCTTTGCTCAGTACAGACATACAAAGATTTACTCTGATTGACAACAGCAATAGCAATAAACAAAGATGCCACAAACTGAAGAAACAAATGCACAGTACAATATAGCAACCTGTAGTTGTAGCATGTTTTTGAGTTGTCATCATGTGATCAACATACTATCAGTAATATTCTGGAGGGAAACCTGGAAGTCTTGTCTGATCTCTTCATGGCACCTTTGGCATGATTATAATCTGGAAAATGTAAAAACTTGAAGGCCCGTATCCTCTAGAAAGGCCAAAGCCAGAGTTTATGTTCATGATTAGAGTAATAAAAAACAGAAATAATGATTTATAGAGGGCTTGGGATAGGAGTGAAGAGTGGAGTCAGTTACTACACTAGTCAGATAACCTTCTGCTAACCCAGCTGCTTTCTATACTGAAGCTGAATGCAAGCAAACGTAGATCTTCCACGTCTGTTTTTGTGTAGAGATCTTAGTTTGGTACAAATTCCTTCCGAGTCCCTTACAATTCCTGGATAAAATGAGGGGATTGTTCCATCAGGATGTACTGGAAGAAATCCTAAGCTGTTAATGTGGTTGACTTCTGACTCTATGACTCAGACTTTGTCTCACGATTGAGTACTTCCATGAATAAAAGAAACTTCTCCAGGGTCCATGACCAAAGTCCCTCATATGTTGGTGTTACTCATCATATCCTACCCCTCAACATTAAGCACATTACGTTTCCTGCTGTGGTGGCACTGAAGGCAAGAGTTCATATTCAAAACCAAATACTACACTGATGTTATTACTTCCAGCCAACTATGCCAAGTTTGTTGATATTTTAAGATCCTCTTCTAACCATTAATATGCTAAAATATGAATCAAACGTCTTGAAACATTTGTTTAAAATCAGAAATATGTGTATAAATTCATAATGAACAACTCCAAAACTGAGAGAGATTATTATGAATCCTGTTCTTAACAAGACTTAGAGCCCACTGATTGTGTCCTCCAGGTTGTATAAAAAACAAGAAAGTTCTTTGAAAGTTGCAATATGATGTCAGGACACATTTAAATTTCACACATTTCACATTTTCAGACAGCCTCTGTAGGAAGACATTCAAACATGCATATGTTTCTGCCAAGCATAGCGTGATGTGGATGTGATGGTCAAGTTTCAACTTTGGGAAGTTCAATTAATGTCTGGATACAACCACACTCTGCAGCTTTCAAAGCCCCTGAAAATGCTTTTACTTCAAACAACCACTTACTTAAAAGGTTTCAAGCTAAGAAAAATGTCAGTTTGCTGGGATGTTTGATCACTCAAATCTAATCAGACCTTGATGAAGCAGATTATTCCACTTTAAATATTCAAAATATTTAAATGAAACACTGACATCATTATAGATTGATTATTTACATATTTGAAGTTTTCAGCGGTTTTACTCTTTAATCAATAAATTTGCAATTTGTGAAAACACGCGCGCACGCACACACACACACACACACACACACACACACACAGATAGCTCCATCCTGTACAGGAGCTTAGTTTGTGCATTTTAAGCTGAAGTGACTTAGTTTAGTTTAGTGATTTAAAATGTTTGATAAAAGAAGTGAAGTTTTTAATGTTGCAATACACAGAAACACCATGGAATATCTATTTGCTGCAGTGATAGTATAGACTGACACGAACACATTCGATCCAACACAAACACATTTGGAAACAAAAGTAAATTCCAGACTTTGGACATATTTGCAGAAATGGATCATATTCATATTCCAAATGATCTTACTGTGGACTTTGACGTTTCTATGATAGCTTACCAAACAAACCAATGGACCTTCCCATTATTATCTGCAACCAGATAATGCCTAAATCAACAAGCACACTGCAAATGCAAAACATCAGATTTAGTGGTATTAAGCATGGTGTCTGACTATATGTTGGACAAGTCAGTGTTTGGTGGGTTTTATTATTGTAAGGTCTTTACCTTACAATATAAAGCGCATTGCAGCAACTGTTATTGTGGTTTGGTGCAATATAAGGAAAACTGAACTGAACTGGTTGCCAGGAGAACGGTGCTTGTCTGACTGCATTGTGCCAAGTGTAAAGTTTAGTGGAGGGGGGGACTATGGTGTGCTATTGTTTTTCAGGAGCTGGGCTCTGCCCCTTAGCCCCAGTGAAACGAACTCTTAATGTTTCTGCATAACAAGATGTTTAGGATAGATTCTTGCTCACTTTGTGGGAACAGTTTGGGGATGTTCCCTACATTTTCCAACATGACTGTGCATCAATGCACAAAGCAAGCTCCCTAAAAACATGGATGAGAGCATTTGGTGTGGAAGAACTTGACTGGTCTGCACAGGATCCTGACCTCAACTCAACAGAACACCTTTGGGATGAAACAGAACAGAGACTGTGAGCTGGGCCCTCTCGTCCTGCATCACTGCATGAGCTAACCAAAGCACTTTTTGAAAAATCTTTCAAAAGTTCCCATAAACACACTCCTAAACCTCGTGGAAAGCCTTCCCAGAAGAGCTGAAGCTGTTATAGCTGCAACATTTGGGCCGACATCACATTAAACTCTATGGATTAAAAACGGGATGTCACTCAAGTTCATGTGCTTGTGAAAGTGAACCAGTAATTTTAGCAATATGGTGTATTTTAATAGCACTTTCTGGCTTTTAAACGCCTTGTTTTTATTAGCTATTTTTTAGCTTTTGTTTTTAGCTATGTTGTTATGGTACCACATGTGACTTTACAGGCTTTTAATGTAATGCCTCAATGCCTGACCTGTGCAGTTTATCATGGCAGCACGTCGCTAAAACCATAATAAAATTGCTTGTTATAACAAGATACTTTTATGTCATAAAAACGTATTATTTGTGCAATTACTTTTTCTACACAAAGGGGGTAGTTTTAAAAATGGTTAGTAAGCTTTTCATAATAAACTTGTAAATAAAATTAAAAAGCCACATTATTGGCTACATTTAATGCTATATCCCAATTATAACCCTACATTTGAAAAGACCTTGTTGTATTGTAGCTACAAAAACCTAAAATTTAAGATTGTCAGCAATCTAGACAGATAGATCAATCAACAGATAAACGGCAAATGAAACAGACAAATGGGAAAAACAGTGTGTCATGTTTTACAAATAATTTTGCTTTTTTCAGATGTTCCACTGCCTCTACAAAAGTCATTACCATTTAAATATTTAAACCTGAGATTCTAATTTTTCAAGACTTTCTTTGTACTGTAAAAACCAAAATGTTGGTGCGGCCTTCCTCCTGTCATCTTAGTCATGAGCAAACCCTATCAAAGACAGACAGTCAAAATACATTTTGATGCTCATATTACATAAACGTTTGGTATAGTAAATGCTAAAAATGTAAATAAACATTTTGGTGTTCACCAGGTTTCTGCTGAACACAGTCACGGGGCCACTGCTGTCAGACAACAGTGCTTATGTCATCAGTCTCGTCTGCTTTTTTCGGCTTACTGGGGAGAGACTTGAGGTACTCCAGATGGCGTCGCGCGTCCTCCTGGTTCTGACGTACATAATACACCACATATGAAATGACCATAGCAAACCAACCGAACATGGTTACGAGCATAGCATAATCTGTGGTCCTTTTTGCCAAGTTACAGAGATCTATGTCTACCGCCAAGAACGGCTGTCCCTCCTGGTCGTGGAGCTCCGAGCTTCTGCAGAGAACCCGGGCAGCAGCCTCATGGTTATGGGCCATTCCTCCAATAGCCTGCTGAAGGGCGCAGTCACAATGCCAGGGGTTATCGTTCACAATAATCCGGGCCTTCAGTCGAGCAAAGGCATCCTTGTGTACGCTAGTGATGCGATTGTGGGAAAGGTCCAGCACCTGTAAAGTTGCCTCTATGCCAGTGAAGGCACCTTCCCCTAAAGTCTCCACTGCATTGTAAGAAAGGTTTAGCTCCCTCAAAAACCTAAGTCCATGGAAGGCGAGATCGGGAACGCTGCCGATCTGGTTGTGGTCCAGCCTCAGCAAGACAGTGTCAACTGGTAGACTGGGAGGAATCTCTTTGAGGCGGGACTGACTGCAGGTAACATTGAAGCCATGGAGGTGGGAATCGCGTTGGCATATGCAGCCCTTTGGACACATGCTGGCCGAGGGAAAGCACAAGGCCATTAGGACAAGGCTCTGAAGGAGCAGGCACATGGGGATGGAGCGCGACAGCCACAAGTCCAGCAGAGTCATGCTGACCGACTGTCAGCAGCATCCCGCCTCGGGCCACAGCACCACCACTGGTCGCTTACACACATTGCATAGTAGCGACTGGCTTTCGCAATTTACCCACTGAAGATATGGAAGTGTGAACAGATGTTATCATACTGCGTTGTGGCCTGAAATGAGATAAGACAGAGTCAGTCAAACATATCAGCTAAAAATATAGTATAGTCAAAGGTTCATCATTTAAATGATCTTAAATGTGGCAGGTAAAATTTGATGAAAGTAGAATTCATGATAGATGATCAAATATAATCAATAATCAAAATTATACAATGAATCCAAATAAGTTTTCTACCAGTGAAGGATATTCATTCATTGGATTCATTGGATATTCATTCTGCTAAAGAGAATGAATATCCAGAGCCTGACTTTACCAACAGCACCATCAGAATAAAAGTGTTTCTGAAAGACTAAGAGTAAAACCTTTTATACTGGATTAGTGCATAATCATAAAATGTATGATTGATCTGTGTAGTAGTAATATGATGAAATAATAGTGCAAGCATTATCTTACTCTTGTCAATAGAATCAAAATTTAACACAAGTAGAGATAAAAAGATGAATGCTGAATAATCTGTTAAGTATAACACAATGCTGGATACCCAAACAGGATACGCAAAAGTGGGTGTGCATATGGGCAATGTTTTACTTTAGTGATGCTCCACACAATTTCAGTCTCAGAAGATGAGACAATGGAAGCCACAGGGCGTGAAGGTGAATGTCAGACAAGATCAGACTATCGGTGTGCACGGGTTGGATGTCAGGATGGAGAGTGTCTCCAGGGCGGAGAGGCTGGTAACTGGAGGTGACTTCAGTGGACATGTAGGTCGAGTGAACAGAGGTGACAAGTATATATGTATTAAGGAGAGGCATGCAGAAGGACAGATGGTGGATTTTGCCAAAAGGACAGAAACGGCCGTGGTGACCATGTAGCCTTCTTCAAGAAGAAGCAACATAGAGTGAGGTATAAGAGTAGAAGAAGGTAGACCATATCTTATGCAGAAGGTGCAATCTGAAAAGGACAGGAGATTATAAAATGTAGAAAGGATTGTAGATTGTAGGATGACTCTGGAAATCAAAATGTGGAAGCAAGTGAAGGCAGAAGCAACGATGAAATAGTGAAAGCTGGAGTTGAGACAGGTTCTGTGTGGTAGAGACGAATTACCAGGTGACTGTGAAAATACAGCTGCAGTAGTGAGGGAGACTGCCAAGGTGTTTGGTGTATCCACTGGAAAATATTCAAAGAGTTTAATAATGAACACATTTGATAGCCAGGGAGACGAAGAAAACACCAGCAAACTTTATGGGAAACTATGCATAACACAAAGAGAGAGCTGGCAAAGCAAAAGGCTGAAAGCGAGTTATATCTGAGGCTGGACAATAAAGAAGAAGAAAAGCATTTGTATCAATTAGCAGAGAGAAAGACGGCAAGACTGAGCTGTGAAAAGATGTGCAACAGGTTAGTGTGAGTAAGGAGATTGGTGAAATGTGTTAACAAATGAAGACTGTCTTCCTTCTCTCCCCCCAACCAATCACAGCAGATGGCCCCGCCCCTCCCTGAGCCTGGTTCTGCCGGAGGTTTCTTCCTGTTAAAAGGGAGTTTTTCCTTCCCACTGTCGCCAAAGTGCTGCTCATAGGGGGTCATATGATTGTTGGGTTTTTCTCTGTATGTATTATTGTAGGGTCTACCTTACAATATAAAGCGCCTTGAGGCGACTGTTGCTGTGATTTGGGGCTGTATAAATAAAACTGAACTGAATTGAAAGACTGATGCAGTACTTTGAGGAGCTGCTGCATAGCGACCCAGGATCCCTGAGCAGTTATGGACTAATATTATGATATATATTTGGTATTGCTGTCCCTCGTTATCCCTGCTTGTGTGTGTGTGTGTGTGTGTATGTGTTTCTGCGGGCGCCTTCAGGCCTGGTGGGTGTGGCCCTGCTGGCGGACTGGCCACACCCGAAGCCACACACCTGCTGCTGATCTGGCCTCGTCGGGGGGAGCTACTTAAGAGAGTCTTGGAGCTCCCACCGACGCGGGATCATTCCGTGAGACTCCATGTTAGTCATCCTGTTGAGCTGAGTTAGTGTGTGTATGCCCGCGGTTATATGTGTCCTGACGGCTGCGTCTATTGTGTCCCCAGGAGAAGTGTGGAGCGCCAGACGGCAGCCAGCACGAGGAGTGCTGAGACACGAGAGTGGAGAGCACTGAGACACGGACTGGTCACGGAGAGACACGACACTGGAGTCAGGGAAAGCACGGGGATTTATTGTTGTTTTGTTTCATACACTGTAAATAAACGCACCGTTTACACACAGAGCGCCGTGCCTGGGTCCTCCTTCCCTACAACCCACGGTCTGCCAGCCAGACCGTGACAATATTAGAGAGAGGAATGGTAGTGAATCAGGAAACACATCACTAAAAGCAGGAAATAAAGAAAGCTACAAAGATGATGAAGATAGAAAAGGTTTGGTCCGGATCACATTCACTACATTGCCAAAAGTACTTACTCACTCATCAGGTGTTCGAATCAATTCCATTCAAATCAGTTCAATTCAATTTTATTTATACAGCCCCAAATCACAACAACAGCTACCTAAAGGCGATTATTTTAAAGTAAAACCCCTACAATAATACAAAGAAAACAAAGAAAACCCAACAATCATATGACCCCCTATGAGCAAGCACTTTGGCGACAGTGGGAAGGAAAAACTCCCTTTTAACAGGAAGAAACCTCCGGCAGAACCAGGCTCAGGGAGGGGCGGGGCCATCTGCTGCAACCAGTTGGGGTGAGTGGAGCAAAACAGAACAAGGACATGCTGTAGAAGAGAGCCAGATATTAATAACAACTAATAATTACAGGCAGAGTGGTCTACAAACACTGTAAGTGAAAAAGGTGAGTGAAGAAGAAACACCCAGTGCATATGGGAATCCCCCGGCAGCCTACATCTATTGCAGCATAACTAAGGGAGGATTCAGGGTCACCTGGTCCAGCCCTAACTATATGCTTTAGCAAAAAGGAAAGTTTGAAGCCTATCTTGAAAGTAGAGATAGTGTCTGTCTCCTGAATCCAAACTGGAAGCTGGTTCCACAGAAGAGGGGCCTGAAAACTGAAGGCTCTGCCTCCCATTCTACTTTTAAATACTCTAGGAACAACAAGTAGGCCTGCAGAGCGAGAGCGAAGTGCTCTAATAGGGTGATATGATATATGGTATCATAATGTTTAGCCTTTCTATAAAATACTGATATTTGCTTGCAGCACACAGAATAGAGATTTTGCTGATCGAACAGGCAAGACAGAAGACAGAAAGTGATCTAAGTGATCCATTGTGTCATAATTGATTACTTATGTTTTGGAAATCAAAGCATGAAACAATTACTTACCGCACTGCTAATGTTCTGTTATAAAATGCAAAATCTCAATTTATACATTAATTAAGTGTTGTTTCCTGCAAAATCCAGCAATTACTGCAATAAATAGGCAGGCAGAAAGCACTCAACAACCATATCTATGTAAACGACACATGGACTGATTCTTATTTAGAGCTCTTCTGCTGTCCCAAAGCCCTTAAGGCGCTTTATACAACATGCCTCATTCACACAAACACTTTCGTCTTTCTATCTACCGATTATGCATATTCATAGAGCAACTTGGGCTTAGCATCCTGTCCAAGGATAGTTGACATGCAGGGATTTAACCATATATTTCTGCCTGAAATATGTTCTGCAAGTCAGTATTTTGACCTGAGCTACAGACATGTGAATGTGTATTTCTGCTGGAAATATGTGGTGCATTGTTGCTTTACGAGACCCGGAGCTTTGGCACTATTAGTAATCCTCACATTTACTCTTTCCAAATAAATTAACAGTCACAATGATCACAGTCTTGCAGAATTTACGCTCGAACAGAGCGAGCGTGTTCAACGTCTGCACTACTGCAGAGCCAGTCCGTCTGCCTGCAGTGAGCTCTGCTGTCAGATGAAGTATGTGCTACGACTGGTGTGTGGGCCTCTGTCGCTCGTGTTGTTGTTGGTCTGTGAGCTGCGAAGAAGAGCAAAGACAGCGAGTGTTAAACACAGTGAAAAGTGTCACTGCAGCCACTGTCTGTGCTTTTCATGCTTTATTTTTTGATCACTGAAGTTGTTTTGCAGTTCTCTGGTGGTCTCCCTGCTTTATTCTGGCCCACTTATCACCAAAACAGGTAGGAGATTATTATTAGTCATTAGCATTCAACCCAGGCTTAATGAGGACTATACAAACAGCGCTTGCTGCCTCCACAGATTACGTTGTAGTCTGTGTACTTAAGAAGTTATTAACAACTCATATCTATTTTGTAATATTTTCCTATATCTTTTCTTGGGACTGTCCAATTAAAAACACCATCATCATTATCTGACCCCTCAACCTGAATGTAGGGAATAAAGCACACAAAGTTTATGGGAAACTGCAGAAACTGGCATCCTCACAATAAACGCTTTGCTGTTATTCAGCTGCAGTGCATCGTCTCTACTGCACTATTGTTGCCTCTTAATGATGTTGAAATATGAGCCTTCTCCTCCCATCTCTGCTCGTCTGTAAAACTGTCTTACTGAACGCCACTGATGTGCTTTGTACTAAATGTATTTTCCCATTTTTATGCAGTTCAGAGTATGTTACCAAAACTGAAGTTAAGACATCTGCAAATTTTGTGAGACCATGTGGAATTTATAATATGATTTTAAAATATGTAACTTTAAAATCATGCAAAGGTGATTTCTACATGATGGACAAGTCAAAATGTGCCTTTTTATTTTATTGAAGCTGTGCATAGCTGCATTCTTAAAACTGCCATCAGCAGTGACGGGAATAACGGCATTAAAAGTAACAGCGTTACTAACAGCCTTACTTTGTAACGAGTAATCTAACTAATTACTATTTCTATCGTTACAACGCTGTTACCGTTACTAACAAGAAAATGCGGTCGCGTTACTATTTTTCAACAAACAGACGGTCTTATATCAGCTGCAGGAAGTAGCTGTAAGTAATCCGGGCGCTGCAGCTTTAAGCAGCTGCGCGCTCCCGTGGGCGGCATTCACTTTCTGCCCGACGATCACTTTTTGGTACAACACCTGGAGCTCAGGGGGCAAAACAGTCGCATGAGTGCTGCTGTTTGACTGAAGAAGAATAAAGTAGTCGTGCTAAGCCAATCACATGACCACTTTAAGATGACAAAGCGACAAGGTGACATATACCAGTTTTTAATTTGTGTTGATAGGCCACGTAAAACCAGAGTCATGATAAACAATATATACGCCTGTTTTTCCTCAATAGTCTCATCACGTTTACTGTCTAAGGACAGCGCAGCGAGCACTCTCTGCTTATCACCAAAAAATAAAAAACAGCCCGTCTGTGTTGGTGGAAAAATGCACCATGTCGACCAATCAAAGAATGATATGGCAACATGACATTGGGTTGTTCAGGTAGACGGGGAAGTTTTAGGAGAGAGAGAGAGAGAGTTTTGAGATGTGGGAGATTTGTGACATATGGCGTGTTTGGAGTGTGTAGTTAATGTGTTGTCTTGTGTAGCTAGTTAGTGGTGTTGTGGATAGTTTTGTGTTGTGTGTCAGAACAATGAGGCGACTGCTGAATATTACAGGTGTTACCAAAAAGCCACCAAAGGCAGATTACAGTGTAAACACTGTCTCCAGGTAGAAACAGCAGTGATACACCTTCTGCTGTCAGACCTGCAGGTATCAGGCTGTGATAGTGGACAGAAATTATTTTTTGGAGTGGCACAAATATTTGTGAGGCATCTTATTTAATGCAGAGCAGCTGATTGTTCTGTAAATAGTTTGAAATGGTTATAAAAAAGGGTAAAAGGTAAATGGCTGCAAATAACTTTGCTGTTTTGATTTAATGTTTTTTTTTCTGATTTTAGATCAGTATGCCAAAATGGAAACGTAACTGTAAAATTACAGTTATGTTTCCCAATTGTGTCTGTGCACTGTTCAGAACTCGTGGAGGTCTTAGCAGTCAGATGCAGGCTGTTTTATATCCCAAGAGAGTTTACTGTGGTGATCATCGTTGCTGTTTACATCCCACCCAGTGCTAGCACTAATGCTAAAGCTAGTGGAACACTCAGTGAACTCTACAAGATTATCAGTGATCTGCAAACAGCCCACCCTGACAGCTTCTTCATCGTCGCCGTGGATTTAAACAATGCCACACTTAAATCAGTTCTACCCAAATTTCATCAGAACATTGACTTTGCAACAAGAGGGGACAACATGTTAGACCTTGTTTACCCAAACATCCAGCATGCATACAAGGCTTCACCCCTCCCCTACATTGGACAATCAGACCACATCTCCATACTTATCACCCCAGTCTATAGACCCATCAACAAACAGAGGGGTGAGAACATGGCCAGAGGGGGCCATACCAGTTCTGCAAGATTGCTTTGAATGTGCAGACTGGGATACGTTTAGAGAAGCTCCTACATACACAGACACCGTGGACCTGGTGAAGTACATAACCTCAGCGACCAGCTGCATCAGCAAATCAGCATTGAGGATGTCACTGTCTCCAAGACCGTCATCAGCCAGTGGTTCCCAAACCTTTTTTGCTAGGCGCCCCTTTGTTTTACAAGAAAAATCTCCCCCCCCGGCGCACAAACACATCCTCCAACAACACACACCCATATTTTGTTTTCACACGGTTTATTTCACACCTCAAACATTTAGTAAACAATTAAACAAATACAAGTAATCTGCAATAAATTACAGGTGTAATAAAATAAGCTACTAACTCTTTTACGCTACGTCCACACAAGGAGCTGTTTCTGTGCATTTGGGCCTTTCGTCCACACCAAAACGGCGTTTCGAATCACCGAAAACTGAGACTTTTTAAAACGCCGTTTTTTGCATTTACGTGTGGACGAGGAATACAGAGTTCGTCACTCAACGTCAAAGGTATGTGCCTTTTTTCACGTCACGCATGTTATTGTTTACATGAGATGAATTGCAGAATGGCAGATAGAGACGAAATACTGTTAATCTGACTGTCTGCAGGTTTTACACGCAGTTACTGTCCCTCCGTTTACAAAGGCAGAGGCGTCACGGTGTAATTATTTTACATGTAGTTGTTTTTTCCTGTGGAACAATGTTCAACATTGCTATGAATACATTTTTAAAAAAATGCCTCTCTGTGCAAAATGGGTTCAAAAACATAAACAGCTGTGGGATCCTGTTTGTCCGTGATTTGAACCGGGGGACAAATCGTGGCAGGATCAGCCTGATATTATTTGTATCCCACTGTAACTTTACTGTATAAAGAGCAAACATCTCCAAAATGTCAG
>NW_024582596.1:38846-41091 GCF_018398535.1 Haplochromis burtoni | reverse complement strand
TTTTTTTTTTTTTTTTTCATACTGCGCCCCCCTGCATTGGCTCTGCAAAGTCCGCTGACTTGGTTCAACGTTACTTGGCAACAGGGAAAGTGAGGCAGGTTGCACTGGTGCATTTGTGACAGCTTCACTTGAAATGCCTTCACCGCATCATACATGTCATGTCCATGAACTGACAGGTTTCCTCGCTGAGCTCAAAAACTCGATTGAGACCTTTCCCACAACTCAGCCAACGGACCTCTGTATGATCTATTTCCCACATAAAAGACTGAAATTGACGGTGATTTAAACCTTTAGTTCGGATCAAATTTATGGTTTGCGTCACAGGGATCATTACATGCTCCATTTTTAGGACTTTACCACACAGCCTTTCCTGGTGTATGATGTAGTGATATGCTGTTAACTCACCAGTACAGTTCTCCTGCATCTTTACTCGCATCCTGCTGACTAGTCCGCTTTTTTCACCGCACAACACCGGCGCTCCATCTGTTATAAGTCCAACAAGTTTGTCATATCGGTTACACTTTGACATATGTTTTAAAAAATGTCTTTTCCTGTTGTTGTCCCGTGCATCGATTTAATGTTCAATATTTCCTCTCCACGGATGAAGATGGCCAGCTGTGCAATGCCCATCATGTCTATACTTTCATCCACAGCCGAGTATGCAATAACGTTTTTTTTCCTTCTTTCACACAACTGTGTTCTTAAATCAGTGGCCATCTGGAGTCCGGTGACGTAGGCGGTCAAGATGGCAGCTTGAATGGGGAAGCTCCGTCGCAGCGGCAGCTAATTTGCATTAGACTTAGAGAATTACGCTACACAACACTTACAAAATATAACCTCAGGACAGTGGGAAGCTTGAAGACTCTTTGTGAAAGCTCAGAAATGCCGAGTCACCAACAAAAACTTACGCTTCGACGGCAAGAAGGCGCTAGCAAGGAAACCACAGCGAAAGCTAATGATGTGCACCCACCCTCACCTCCAATGTCGGATACTATTCAGACTGCTACAACTGAACAAATGGCCAAAGACATTGCAAGTATTTACGTGCTACTTAAGGAAACCTCCGAGACACAAGAGAGCAAGCTGAACGCTATCCAAACTGCTACGAGGGCAGTGGAGGCTAAGCTAGCGGATATGGTTACGCGAATAAGCAACGCTGAGTCTCGTCTAGATTTCCTTGAGGATGCTAGCAGAGTGCTAAAGGAAAATCCTCCTGCTACTAGTGACGAGGTGAACGCTCTACGACAGAAATTAGACGACCTCGAACACCGGCTTTCCAGAGGGCTGCGAGGGTTCGGACGCTCTAGCATTCGTGCGCAACACGATCCCACAACTCCTGAAGGTCGACTTCCCGGGCGGGCCGGAGATTGACCGCACACACCGCAGCCTGGTGAGACGCAAACCTGACGTTCATCCCCCGAGGGTCATCATCGCCCGATTTCTGCGGTTCCAGAACAGGGAACGGATCATGGAAGCTGCGCGGAGGCTGGGACAGCTGAACTGGAACGGCCACCGCATTATGATCTTCCCTGACTACTCCAAACTTGTCACGGACAAACGAGCGGCATTTAATCCCTGTAAACGGCTGCTGCACGAAAGGAAGATAAAGTTCTCCCTACTGTTCCCAGCAGTGCTGGTGCTGAAAATGACGGAGGGCAGACGTGAGTTTACTGACCCCAAAAAAGCCCAGGACTACATTCTGTCTTTACCTTGAATTATTTACAGTCAGGGCTTGGATTTAAACACTACCCTTTTTTTTTCTTTTCGCCCTAGCGTTAATTAACACGCTATACACGGTATACTTTGCACCTCTTAACTGTTTAGTTTAAATATTATAGGGCTTCACAGCTTTATTTGATTTATTCAGTTGTGCTACTTTTGAGAATACAACACAATCTGCGTTGGTAGAGAAGCTCACTAAGACTATTAAATTCCTCTTTTAGTAATTCAGTTGTCATGAAGCCCTTTTCAGTTTGTCAGGGGACAGTTCTAACCAACCTGCATAGAGGTCTGTTCAGTTAGCTAAGTCCCAGAATGACTGTTTTCCTCATATTACAACGACTTAATATGCTGCTGCTGCTGGCGACGGGTCCTGTTTATGACTGTTCGACTGGTTAGAGTCACGGACCATAAAGTTTATGTTTTGCTTTCTGGGGCTCATAACCCATCCACAAGAGATTACACCTTTTATTCTGCCCCCCACAACACTCTGTCAAGAATAGATTATTTTCTTGTGTCAAATTCT
>NW_024582596.1:37210-38449 GCF_018398535.1 Haplochromis burtoni | reverse complement strand
AATTTTGACTCAGAAAATGGAGTTTTCTCTATTTCGGGCTAGGCAGAAATACTTCGAAGATGGAGATAAACCTGGCAAACTGCTTGCAAGATATATTAAACAAAAAGAAGCTCAGACTATCATAGCAGCAATTAGAGCACAGGATGGCACTATGGTGTCAAAACCCTCTGAAGTGAATGAAGCCTTTAGAGATTTCTATATGCAACTCTACTCCTCAGAAATACAAGCAAACTCTCAGGAAATTACGGTAACAGTTTTCTCTCCCCCCTCAACCTCCCAACTCTCTCTAAGACACAGGTGGACTCCCTGGACGCCCCAATTTCAAAGGGTAATCAAAAATCTCCCAATTGACAAGGCCCCTGGGTTGGATGGGTTTACAGCAGAGTTTTACAGGAACTTTGCAGAGGAGCTCTCCCCTTTACTCCTGCAAATGTTTGAGGAGGCCCTGGATAAGGGCAGCCTGCCACCAACACTGTCAGAGGCACTTATTTCCCTTGTCTTAAAGAAAAACAAAGACCCGCTTGACTGTAAGAGTTACAGACCAATAAGCTTGATCAATTGCGATTGCAAAATTTTAGCCAAGGTACTAGCAACCAGATTAGATAAGGTCATGACTTACTTAATACACCCCAACCAAGTTGGTTTTATTTGGACTCGCTGCTCTGCCGATAATATTAGACGCCTAATTGATATTATGTGGGAACCCAGAATAAATCCCCTACGGTGGACTTTTCTCCAGCTATAGCCCTCTCCCTAGATGCAGAGAAAGCATTCGACAGGGTAGAGTGGCGTTTTCTATTTTGTGTAATGGAAGCATTTGGCTTTGGCCCAAAATTCATAAGGTGGGTCAAACTTCTCTACAACAATCCAAGAGCATCAATACTAACGAACTGTATTATATCACAGTCCTTCGACCTCCACGGAGGTACAAGACAGGGCTGCCCACTGAGTCCTCTGCTTTTTGCTTTAGCTTTAGAGCCTCTGGCAGCGACAATACGTAGAGACCCTGATTTTCCAGGTATCCAGGTCCACAATAATAATCACAAATTGATGCTCTATGCTGATGACGCCCTGGTCCTAATATCGCAGCCAGAACCCTCTCTACCTGCTCTCTTAAGAATTATTAACCGGTTCTCTAATATATCAGGATATAGAGTAAATTGGTCAAAGTCTGAAGCGCTCCCTCTGACAGCCTTCTGCCCCAAAACCCTGTTCCAGCCGGGGGATTTCAGCTGGCCT
>NW_024582596.1:0-12031 GCF_018398535.1 Haplochromis burtoni | reverse complement strand
GCTTATGCTTCTTCCTGCTCCTTTTTGAACATGAACTTTATTTGGAGTTGTGGTTGCTCGTTTTCCTTTTGTTTTGCTTTGTTCATTTGTCTCTTTTAATTCTATTTTGTTGTACTTTTTCAACATGTTCAAAATAAAGATTCAATCATCAATCAATCATCATCATAAAACACAAGTCTTTTTGTGCAAGATTTTCCAACAGATATAACAATAGTGAGCAAGTCAAGGAAAACACGTGAGAACAAAAATGAATTAATAAATTGCATTAATATCAAAGTTGACTCTGAACTGCTCTTCATCTCGATGCTTACTCGATCGTGCAGGTGAAGAAACCTTCTTTACATTTACAGGTTGCTAGTGTTGATCTAGCAACACAGAGAATCTGACCCAGAATCTCAGTTTCTTCCTTTTTTATTGTTCAGAAACATCCGGAGATCCCCAGATGACCTAGTGAAAACCTAACCTAGCCATCACATGGCTTTAGCTTGCTAATGAAAAACTGATTCAAATCAAAACTATTACCTTCAGTTTTCTAAAGTTGTTTTTAATTACTAAGACTGGCTGAGCTTTTAATACTAAAACAACAATATGGAAAATTATTCTGACACATGAACATCATAAATTACCTCCTCCCCTCAACAGCCCATGGACCTTAATGGGCGTTGACTGTTGGTTCTGAGTTTTTGTAGGTTCCTGTTTGATCTTGGGTTTGCGAAGCAAATTAATTTCTAGTCCTTCAGTATAACTAACTTTGCTTCTAGTTCTCAGGTCTGAATTAAATTTTGTGTCAGCTTTCTCCCTGTCTCTGTGTTTCTTTCCTCTAGTCTCTGTCTAGCGTAGAGGTTTTTATCAAGCCTGTGGGTCTTGCTCTCAATTTTCGGATTTTCATTTGGTTCAGCTGTGTTAGGTTTGCTTACACCTGTCTCATCAGTTACATTCTGTTCATCTGTGTCTCATTTTGTTGCCAGGCGTTTCCTTTAAAGTGATATCCTTCTGTTGTCAGAGTGAGATGTTATTGCCATACTGTCTCTGTCATACAGCCCAATAAAGGGTTCCCCTGTTCAACTCCACCTGCCTCTCTGTGTACGTATTTTGGGTCATCCTTCACCGCACTAACATTTCCATATATTGACCAAAGCTAAACGAACATCTCAGATGTTTAATATCAACAAAATTCCTCACTGCACTGTAATGATTCATTAACAACCCACGTGATAACCAACCCAGTGCACCCCACAGAGGCAATGCAAAAGTGACTACTTTAAAGTTACTCATGTCACATGTCTAAAGCTTGCAGCTGACATTATGATATGAGATTGTGTCTCTACTAATGATTAGGGGACTACCCAGATATAAGTAATACACACACACACACACACACACACACACACACATATACATATATATATATATATATATATACCTGCAGTCTGAGATACACAATCCCAGTAAGATCCAGCTGTTGCCATGCGCGTAAAAACGCTTGAACTGCTGCATACATTGAAAGCTCTCAGCTTGTCGTTTCTCCCGTTTGATTTAACTGAATATTCCAAACCCATCTTTACCCAACTTTACGCTGCCTGGTTTTTGCAAACGAATAACCGTGCAATAGATCCATCAGCGAGATATTAGCATAATAAGTCGACGCACACCAGACTCAGCAGCGGTTATTTACTAATTATTTGAACTTTAATACTGATAGACGACAGCTACCGCCATCCGAGGTGCGTGTACCCAGAAAAGATCGCAGCAAATTGCGGGTTTAGCCGGAATAAAGTTGAAATTATGCAAAAAAAATAAACAGCTTCTCGCTATTTTCTCGAAAGCCGAATGAATGTGTGGTGTCGCTACTCTTGAATGACGTGCGAATGAACTTTAATGCGCAAAGCTGCCCAGATAATTACAAGAATAAACATTAAAGTCTATTTTTTAATGGCGTCTGGCACGACGTTCCTTGTGAAAATATCACGCATCACCCTACCTGAACT
The DNA here is from genome assembly GCF_018398535.1 of Haplochromis burtoni. Taxonomy (NCBI): domain Eukaryota; kingdom Metazoa; phylum Chordata; class Actinopteri; order Cichliformes; family Cichlidae; genus Haplochromis; species Haplochromis burtoni. The sequence continues at coordinate 10,043 of NW_024582596.1, read as the reverse complement.
GCCTACACCAATTCAAAGCTTTCATAATCGAATTGTAAGATAAGACTACAAGCACACAGGCGGTTTTATATAACATCACATCAGTAATCATACATTAAAAAAAGAAACATTTCTTTTCCATGCAAACATTGATGAAAGCAGCGGCCTTGACTGAGGACGGGTAGTCCGCACGTAACACAGCGGAGACGGACACAGGAGCAACAGGCGACACAAGTCTGCTCACCTGCAGTCAGTCATCGGCTGTAGAAACTGCTGGAGCGGAAAGTCCGGATCGCATGAAGCTGATTAGAGGCTGAGAGCGCAGTCTCTGCTCTGCTGCCCGCTCACGCGTGTACAAATCGCTGTGTGAATTAGCATCTTATACCTTTCAGTATAAAACACTGCACAGGAATGAATGGGGTAAAGGGAGGGGCTGCTGTGTGAAGCTACAGGGTGACACAGGCGGTCCCACTACCGGTCTCACCTTTCAGTATAAAATGTTGATGACCAGGCACTACAGGACACAGATGAACCATATATTAAAATCACTTTCTCTGTAACCCATTGAATGTTTTCATTGCCATATTTTTACATTCTTAAATGTTTTGTCTTTACAAAATTCATTTATTTGAGCAGGCTGCTATATTCAAGATTACTATTGTTTGGACTGTGTCACATCTGGAGATTATGTCCTATTTGTTATTGTGTTTGTTTTTCATTTTGATGTTCCAGTTGCACTTTTATCAGTAGCTTCAGTTCCAGAAAGTATTTCACAAGTACAGTAATCCCAGGTACGATGCCATGAACAGTGAAACAATGGCACCATGAGGAAGTCAGAAAAAACTGTATATAAAAGATGGACAGGCTCTGTCGGGTGAAGGGGAAATGGGTGCGAGTCTGAAAGTCAGAAACTCAGCAGGAAAACAACCCTGTGATTAGTGAAAGCTTGTGTTCCTGCTTTTTCCTGGTGTTTCCTTCCCACTGTCGCCAAAGTGCTTGCTCATTGGGGGTTATTACATTGTTGGGTTTTTCTCTGAAGTGAATATTGTCAGTCTAGAGGTCCACCTCTTGATCCAGACACTTTAATGACTATTAAACTGACTGCCAGGACTTCTCCAGGCATTAAAGGTTCCCAGGAGATAAGTGCTTATCAGCTGCCTTTGTCAAACACTTTAAGCATTGCAACAGCTAAGCTAACCTAAGTATTATAACATTGAACCATCGCAGCCGTCGTCCTACAATTTCAGTCAGTTCACACCACTTCCAATAAATATAGAGAGATGAGAGTGAGGAGGAAAGAATTATATTCACTTTGACTTTGACTTTCACATTTGACTTGAAAAAAAGTGACAAAAGCATTCCAACTGATTGAGGGGAAAGCATGAAGACAGAAAGGTTTCCTTAAACCTGAGAGGTTTGGGCTCACGTGTGTTTGATGTCTGATGATGAGCTATTATTTTGATGGCAGACGTAGCTGCTTTCCTGGCATTGATATGGCTAACAGCAGCAACTTGATGCAGCTGAAATGTTCACCATGTAAAGGCCAAATGAAATGAATAGAAAGTCGTGATTTTGCAGACAGGTAAAGGATCTTGCACAGACTACAGATATTTTTTTCTATATCTGCATCTATGCAGTTAAACCATAGTCTGTATCAACACCAGGTACAGACTTCGTTTTGATTTATGGAATATGGTAAATATGTAGCACTGTTCTTCTGGAGCACTTGCTTTAACACGTCATTCATGCACACACGTTTACATGCAAGTGTTTTCTAACATTCATATTCCAATGAACACATCAGGAACAACTTGAGGTATCTCAGCCAAGGATCATTTGGCACACAGACTGGAGCACAGCTGCACATTTTCTGTCCATTTGACTGCATTCTTTTAAAATCAAGATGGTGACTTACAGAACTAAAGTTCCACTGATTATGTTAATTTGTTGCATCTTTTGTGCCTTTCCTAGTTAGCTTGATTATCTTGAGATTTAAAAAAAATCTGATACTGCAAATATAGTGGGGAGAACCAAATGACCTTGGTGCATGTTCGATCATCCAGGTAAGTAAATCCCAGAAAGGTTGATTCTGTTCATCTGGACGTTTTCAGTGGGAGAAACATTTCATCACTCATTCAAGTGACTCCTTCAGTCTCAGCTGACTGCAGGTTTCCCCCATCTTATAAACAGGACATTTGCACAATGAGTTCAGCCATTGTCAGAAGGTGAATGGGCATCTCAGGAGGTAATAATGAAGAGAGTCAACCACCCACCACACGTTTTCCAGAGTGTTGTAGTGGGTCTTACACTCTAATCCGGTTGTTAAGTGATGACGTGACGAATCCTACTTCCAGGCCTAAAGTAGTCTGCGTTTATGGCTTTTGTGTTGTTAACATGTTTAATGTTTTGTATTTTCTTCTATTTGATCTCAAAAAGCTCCTAAAACAGTCAGTGATCACTGTTGACCTCCCTCGGCTTTTATTACCGCTAATCATTTATTTAAGCTCAGTTTTTAAAACCTTAGGATGTAGCTACAGCCCAGCCCATGCAGCAGTATATGAATGACTAACCTCGTATTGTGGATGGATTATCTCAGTTGTTCTCCTGGCTGAAGTTTGGTCCTTTTACAGCATCCTGCCATGCGATTACATTTGTTCCTGACCACCGAGAACACTCACGTTAACTTTTATCCAGTGGAAAAAAAGTTAGCTTGTTTATATTATGCTAACATAGCTGTGTCGCTAGCGATCACGTAGCACATCATTATATACCAGCTAGCCCAACTTCAGTAACCCTACAAACGTCACTGCTGTTTAGTTTTCTGTCTTCATTTATGTTGGAAGTGATAACAGAGCTGTACGTTTTAATTTGTTTCCAAAACCCCGCAGTCAGGACATGCTATATTGTATTTAGATAGAAGCTAGCAAGCTAACTCCCTGCTAACTTCTAACTCCATTAAATCTCATAAATTCCGTTTTCATGGATGCCTGGGTGTTAAACTCAATTGTTACACCTGGTAGAGCAGAACGCTGATCATTTTATTAAAGATGAAAGACTTTAGACAGTTTTTCAACTCTCAGTAATGCCACAGTGATCGTTTGATATATGGACCTGCAGCGGAGTTTAGGCCCAGACACAGCTAGTGACGTCAGACTTTACGACCGGATAGCTTCCTGTTGAGGCACACGACTGGGCAGTCGCCTGGTAGTACTCTGTCCATTGTACAAGATCTATCGCCCTGTTATACAAAACCCAGTACAAACCTCCGGCAGTAACCAGCCAGCCCCCAAAGGCATCTCTAGCAACCAGTTCCTTCTGAACCGTTTGCCTTTTATGTTCAGGTTATCTATAGGAACTCACTGTGATGCCTGGGTGCATTTCAACATGGTGATCTTCAAGTATGTAGTGACCAGGCAGGGGAGAGAACACGTGTGCAAAACACATGTTGGAATGCAGCAACATCCGCTCACTGGGCTGGTGTGACATGGTTATCCCAATGAGAGGTACCTGCAGCCCCAGTTCATCTCTAACCTCCACCACACTCACCAGACAAATGGATTCTGCTTTTCTCCATTTTTTAGGAGGTTGAGGTGTATCTGTGTGGCTCCACACCTGTCTAGCGGTACCCCTCCCACTCACCGTGTAACCACAAAAGGTTCTTGTAATTTGGTCAGGAGGTCTGAGATGGACAGAGGAAGCAATGTAATAGACTCAAATATAATCACTTCTTAAAAGCAAATCTGATGCAGTTTGAACAAAGCCTGAAGCCTGAATTATTCATGACTGCAATGACTTCCAAACATTTTAGATTTATCAGTTTTGAATCACTGATATACTAATCTGTAAGATAATGATGGTAACTGAGATCAGATACTAATGAAACACAGAGACAGTGCTGCGTATTGAGAGCAAACAAGGTCTGCTTTAAATACACTGCACATGTGTTGGGGATTCTGGCTTGTGGCACTGTGCTTTGAGAAATATTTCCATCTGTGCTATGTGAGAAGCGTCTGTCGAATTTCTCACAGCTTGTAGAGGCTGTGAAAACACCACAATGGTGCTGTTCCAAAAGAACACAGCCTTATAAATATCAACACTTTAAAAAGCCTGTTTCCATCCTAATTAGTTTACTTTTGCTATTGTGATAAAAACCTTCCTGAGAAAATAGAAATCTCGTGGGAACAAAATGAATAAGACAGCTGACATATAGCAGACATGATCTCATGAGGCCAGCTTCTTATCAGTCCTGCTACTCACTATAATCTGTTAGTCAAATCTTCTAGAAAGAAGAAGGTTAGAACATTTCATGGCAGACCAGAGTGGACCACACAAAATGTATTAACTTATCCAGATCTGTCAGGAACATCTGGCCAATAAGGAGGATTCTTGTCTAAGTCTTTTGCAGTTACAGCAGCATTATTCTCTCTCCAGCAGCACCATGTAAGCACAAAGGTAGCCTTTTGTGCATGTACTTCAACACCACACATTTATCTGACATTCACACACAATTGCACTATGATGAGAATGAGGGTACAGTGTATTGCCCAAGAATACTTGATGCTCTGCTTTTTTGTTGTTTGTTTGTTTTTAATTAATTGTTGAAAAACAAATTGCGCATCGAAAGCAAAGTGATTTAATGAGGTTTATTGAAGGAAAGTTAAAATCAATATAGCATGAACAGGATTCTGGTCATAATTTTTATGGACAGAATTTCTAGGCGCAGCCAAGTGACTGAAGGCTTTCACTTGGGTGGTCTCAGAATCTCATTCAATTCAATTTTATTTATATAGCGCCAAATCACAACAAAAGTCGCCTCAAGGCGCTTCATAGATACAGAGAAAAACCCAACAATCATATGACCCCCTATGAGCAAGCACTTTGGCGACAGTGGGAAGGAAAAACTCCCTTTTAACAGGAAGAAACCTCCGCAGAACCAGGCTCAGGGAGGGGTCGGGGCCATCTGCTGTGATTGGTTGGGGTGAGAGAAGGAAGACAGGATAAAGACATGCTGTGGAAGAGAGACAGAGGTTAATAACAGATATGATTCAATGCAGAGAGGTCTGTTAATACATAGTGAAGGTGACGGAGGAAACACTCCATGCATCATGGGAATCCCCCGCAGCCTACGTCTATTGCAGCATAACTAAGGGAGGATTCAGGGTCACCTGGTCCAGCCCTAACTATATGCTTTAGCAAAAAGGAAAGTGTGGCGGAGGCGTGGCCCCGGGCGCAGCTGCAGGGGAGGAGTGGAGCAGAAGGCTCAACAGGGCGGCGCTGCGAGGCCGGTAAGAACAGCTGATGGTGTTTATGTACTGATGATGGTCTCCCTCCGCTGTGTTTTTATAGTGAGACGGGGAGGAGCGGCCAAGAGAGAGATCAGCTGGGCTCGTGAGCTGTCAGGCTGTGCGACTGATTCAGCTGTCAAAACAAAACGTCAATAAATGTGGAAATTGGCAGTACATACCTGCGTGTGCGTGTATTTGTGCCTGGTGTACTCCACAGAAAGTTTGAAGCCTGATCTTGAAAGTAGAGATAGTGTCTGTCTCCTGAATCCAAACTGGAAGCTGGTTCCACAGAAGAGGGGCCTGAAAACTGAAGGCTCTGCCTCCCATTCTACTTTTAAATACTCTAGGAACAACAAGTAGGCCTGCAGAGCGAGAGCGAAGTGCTCTAATAGGGTGATATGGTACTACAAGGTCATTAAGATAAGATGGGGCCTGATTATTTAAGACCTTGTATGTGAGGAGCAGGATTTTGAATTCTGGATTTAACAGGAAGCCAAAACAGGAGAAATTGCTCTCTCTTTCTAGTCCCTGTCAGGACTCTTGCTGCAGCATTTTGGATTAGCTGAAGGCTTTTCGCAGATGATGTGGTTCTGTGGGCTTCATCGGGTGATGGCCTCCAGCTCACACTGGAACGGTTCGAGGTCGAGTGTGAAGCGGTGGGAACGAGGATCAGCACCTCCAAATGTAAGGCCATGGTCCTCAGCCGGAAAAGGGTGGAGTGCCCACTTCGAGTCAGGGACAAGTTCCTTACCCAAGTGGAGGAGTTTAAGTATGTCAGGGTCTTCTTCACAAGTGACAGGAGAAGGGAGCAGGAGATTGACAGATGGATTGGTGCTGCAGCTGCAGGACGTTTTTACACTGAGAGACAGCTGAGTGTAAAAGTGAAGCTTTCAATTTACCGGTCGACCTACGTCCCTACCCTCACCTATGGTCACGAGCTGTGGGTAGAGACTGAAGAACAAGATCACAGATACAAGCAGAGGAAATGAACTTCCTCCAAAGGGTGGCTGGACTCTCCCTCAGAGATAGGGGGAGAGCCCCCTATCTCTGAGGGATGCAGCCTGAGCTAAGTAAACAATCTGATTGCTCGTCAGTGGAAACTGCAGTTCTGTGGATTGGGCTAAAGGGAGAGTGAAACTGGTTGGCTGGGTCCAGGAAAAGGGTCAGAGTCACTGAAATCAGAGTACAGACGTTCAGGTATGGTTCGGGAGGAATACGGGCAAGCTGTCTGTTCTGAATTTTCCTTTGCACTGCTTACTTGCCGTGGGTGGTCAGTAGTGGCGTGGAGGGGTGAGTGGTCTGGGTGAGTGGTCCGAAATCCCTGGCGTTGAGGCTGGGAGACAGGCAGGTGCATCGGGCGAGAAACCCATGAGACTGTCAGGAGGTCCAGCGTCCGGATGGGTGCTCTACAGCGGAGATTCGTGTCTGGCAACTTGGTGCGTGGCTATGGAAGAGAGATACAGGATGAGACATGGTAGTTTGCAACTCGTGTACAAAATCACAGCGGTGGCCTGCACTAACTAGGGTTTGCTGAGAATCTGGCAAAGAGAGGTCGAGTGCTAATGTCACATAACTTTGCCGACATGCGGCCAACAGTAATGTTTTCATGATCTTCATTAGTAAACATTTGCACATAAATAAGTGACATAATATTCAGTACTTACTTAAAGTTCATTCTTCGGGCGCCCTTCATCCGCCATTTTTTTTTGGCAAAATTATCCACACCCACCGCCGCGCTATGCATTCTGGGATATGTTGGGCCACGAAGTCTACACCGCCACATCCTTAAAATTCAGGGAAATGAAGGACGCATTTGAGGGCCGCATTTCGAGCAGCCTTCGAATTGGGACAGCCTTCGTCGCGTCGCTGTGATGTAATCGGCCTTAAAATGTGGCCTTTAAGGCTGCAGACCCTGAATTGGGATACAGCCACTGGCACCCACCCAGACCATGACAGAGAGGTTCAGCCATCCGGGAGGGGCTCAGAGTAGAGCCGCTGCCCTTCCACATCAAAAGGAGCCAGTTAAGGTAGTTCGGGCATCTGACAAGGATGCCTCCTGGGCGCCTCCTGGGTGAGGTAATTCGGGCATGTCCCATGAATAGAGGATTTGTACTAGCACTGACTAATAGGCAAAATAATAAGAGTTCCTTTATACCCATTGTGTGAAGACAATCTTCCTCTATTCAGCTGTAGAGAGGTCAATTCCCAAATTCATGTAGGCCATGGGGTGATAGTGAAGACGCATAGAATGTGTCATGACCTTAAACACAGTTTACAATTAGCTGTTTTTAAATCTTCAAACTCATTCTTTGTTTAAGAAAGTTATAGTTACATATCAATAGTGCACAGAGGTTAGATGAAGCTCTCTTTTAACAGGATGAAACCTCTGGCAGAAACAGGCTCAAGGAGGGTCTGCCATCTGCCAGCGCTGGTTGGGGGTGACAGGAGGAAAAGTACAAAGACACAGTTGCCCCTTTTCCATTAGTACCTACTGGGATCAACTCGGCACGGTTCGCCACAGTTTCCAGGGTTTTCCATTAGGTCACAGTACCTGGTACCAGGCTCCAAGCGATCCAAGCAGGTACTGCAATGTGAGGTCGTCAGACTGCATGCCACCGATTGGCTGGTCAGTAGCGTCACTCAATGAGTCATGAGCATGTCTCGTTCATGAAAATTAAAACCGCCATTCCTGTCTGGCGATGTCTTGCTCAGGGAAATGGCTACAAAAGACAACGCTGTGATCCCAGAGTCTGCCGAAAAGCCACAGACCGAGGAGCAGGTATATCGTCGCCTCGATGTCCACCTTTTTTAGTGTTCATGTCACTTATTAATTATGTCGCGGAATGCTCGGTTGTGTTGCTATGACGACAACCACGCACATTAGGTAGTACCTGGTTGTAATGGAAAAGGGCACAGGCAGGGGACACCCGGGGTTACCTTAGCCAGTTGATAACCAGCGTGTAACCATTTATCCTGACAGCCAGTGCTGGGGTTAGTGAATCTAGATTGTTGTATTTCGTCCTCTTCTAGACAAAATAAATACAGCACTGGCGATTCTTATTCAAACAGGAGAATCGTTTATTAAACTTTGGCACACAATAGGCAATGCCCCAAAGGTTTGAGTAATAGTCTCCAGTAATAAGATCATCTCTGTTGTCTGATGAAAACAAATCTGTTCCCACCTTGACCACGGCCTGCTCGGCACTTCATGTGGGAGGAAGGTTGCTTTTGGTTGTTTGTTGTCTACTGCCCTGTAGATGTCACCCTTGGCTGTGTGTCTTAATCTGGACATTCCTGTCATACCAGTAGACACATCATCAGCCCTCTGAAAGCATCCTTCTACACCAAGATGTGGAAAGTGTAATGAGTGATCTCGCTCCTCAGATTATCAGGGATGACAGCACATTCTCCCATGAATACTATTCCATCTTGATACCTTAACTCATCAGCCTGCATGATTCAAATGAGGATCTGCAGGGTGTTATCCTGTTTTGTAGCAGGGTGTATTGCACAGAGCCTGTTCTTGGAGATTAGCAGGTGTGTTAGAGTCAAAATCAGCTTCGACAGAGCTGAAAGATGGGCATTCAAGAAGTTCTGATCTGCTTAGAGTGTCTGTAAGCTCCCTTCCATGCACGTACGCCACATCCAGATCAAACTTTTCAATGCATAACATTATTCTCTGAAGTCGCTTAGGAGAAGTCAACAGTGGTTTTCTCACTATGGTCTCCAGTGGCTCGTGGTCACTTTGCAGCCATATGTGTACTTGTGGAACATTTCCATGCTGAATAGCCAAGAACTCTTTTTCTACTTTGAGCGTTTGTGTGAGTCCTCTGCTTGCAAAAGCAATGGGTCTACCTCCTGCAGAAGTGCTGCAGCCAAGCCTGTGTCTGAGCCATCACACTGCACTGTCACTTCCACCTCTGGGTTGTAATATTTCAGAACTGGAGCATTTGCAGTAGTCTCCTTTAGTTTGAGGAATGCATCCTAATCTTGTGATGTCCACTTCATTCACAGTCGTTGTGTGTTAATTGCCTCAGTGCCTCACAGTGATCAGAGAGGTGTGGGCAAAATGTTAGGTAATTTTCATACCCAACAGCCTCTGAACCGCTTTCACATCTGTTAGTTTCGGCGTCTTTCTTATGGCACACACTGTTTCAGATTCTATTTTTAGTCCATCTGCTGTTAGGAGGTGTCCTGTGTACGCAGCCGTCTTTTGCCTCAGATTAAACCTGTCTGCATTTAGTTTGATGTTCTTTTCGCTTCCTCGTGTGTCTCCTCGTCCCCTATTCAACACATCATCTGAAATAATTCTTGTGTTAGTTTGGTTGGTCATGGGAAGTGACTGCCTTTTAGAGTGGCGCTGTCAGTTGGTGTTCGCTCTCTCTGCAGTAGAGTATTACTTCCTGTTCCTGCTCAAACACAGGGGTGTTTCTGAGTAGCTTATCTGCTTAGCGATTTATTTAAAACGTTTTAGATACCTTCTTTCTTCATAGCATAATCTTCATGTGCTTCATCTGAAGCACACTTTCTGTGTACTCGCTCCCTAATTTATAGCCAAAGTATTCACTCACTGTGTCTTTACTGTTTTGCTAGCTTAGGTTAACTTGTAGCCAACTCGCTAGCAGCATGGCTACTTCACCTGTCCCTCCTGCACTTTCCTGCTCATTGTGTCAGATGTTTAGCTATTCTTCGGCCTCCTTTAGCAGTAATGATACTTATAACAAATGTAGCATATTTGCAGCTCTGGAGGCCAGGATTACTGAATTGGAGACTCGGCTT
>NW_024582595.1:927844-997326 GCF_018398535.1 Haplochromis burtoni | reverse complement strand
TACTGCAAAGGCTTAGACCTCTGCAGAATACCAGTGCAGTGCACAACCTCAGTATACTTGATAGTGACTAATATGCCTTCTGATTCTATGTTTTAGTGATATACATTGAATATAAATTCCAATATCATTGAAATCAATATTAGATTAATTTCATAACAGTCACTAGGCAGGAGGTTAAAATAATTATAATGAACATGAGCAGAAGTTCACAATTCTATACTATTCTAAAGTAACTGCATGTGCTAATCTTGTAATTTTTTTAATTATTATTTTATCATTATTTTTGCATAAAGATTATTCTTTAGCTTCATTGGTGGTCTTTGATTTACAAAAAAAGAGAACAAAAACTACAACACAGAGGAGATCAAGAAAAGATTTCTTCGAAGAAACTTAGTATTCAAAGGGCTAACTTATGTCAGTTAGATTGTAATTAAATAATTTGATAAAAAGCAATCAAGATTTAATCAGTTTATCAACTGAAACAGAAGTTAACCTACTCTGTAGAATAAAAAAGACATATGTAAACAGCACATTCAATCGGAAAAGTGGCTACATTGTTAAACCCACATTTCGTTTTAGAAACATTACTATGCATTGCTTTAGTTCTTTAGTTTTCAGTCCGTATATAATAGGATCAAGTAAAGGGGGAAAAATTAGAACAGACACACCAAATGCTCTTCTCAGAACAGGGGATGAGCTGTCGATGCGGTGAGAAATCAATGCAAAGACAGTGTTGATTTGTAAGCTTAAGAAAACAATTAAATGTGTAGCACATGTCTGAATGGCTTTTTGCCGGGCATCTGTATGATTAGTAATGACACATGTACGCAAGATCTGTGCATATGTGTACAAAATTAGTGCCAACGGGCCTCCCATAAGCAGGAATATAGTTCCTAATCCATAGTAGTCGTTCACACTGGTGTTGTCACAGATTAATTTTACTAATGACTGATTGTTACAGTAAAAATCTACAATGTTTGTTCTGCATGTTTTGAAACGTACAAGCAGAATAAACAATGTAAACATCATTGACAAATTTATGAACCATGTTATAACAATCATTTTCATTAAATTATGTGAATTCATAATGGTTGTATACCTCAGTGGAAAACATATAGCAATATATCTGTCATATGCCATGGCACTCAAGATGAGCAAATTTCCTGTACCATAAACATGAATCAGAAAAGCCTGAAAAATACATGCATGGTGGGAAATAAGTCTGTTCTCTGCCACAATGCTAAAAATGAGATGAGGAAAAAAAGCCGTTGCACCCACTATGTCACTAATGGGCAAGTTGAACAGCAGGATAAACATGGGCTTGTGTAGTTTTTTATTCATAGCGATGACTGTTAACACCAACAAATTGGAAAACATAATAATTAAATAGGTAAGTGTTCCAAATACAAATGCTGGATAGATATCTGTGCTATATAAGCCCAGTGTTTGCAGTGTTAGAAGGCTACTTGTAGATGAATTAGTATACATAATTATACAATCTTTAAACTGTTTCCTTTCCTATGGAAAACAATATGTTCCTCCTGCTTGTCAAAATCTGTATCAAATTTCTCCAATTAAAAGAAATTATCACAAATTAACAAGCAATTTCAATTTGATTATGAAACACAAAGTTAGTTGTACCTGTGTTGTTGTTTTTTCCTGAAGCCTTGCATCACCCTAACTTCACCCTTAGAGTGCTGTAATTACCAATGATGATGATGTTGTTCTTTATATATGCCAAAGATGCCCCATGAGGCTAGCTGTTGGAGCATTTTGCATGAAGTAAGTCCTTACATAGAAGTAGATATCGTTAGCTTCATAGCATAAGTGCCTAAGTCATTTTTTTGTGTTTTGTGTTTCAGACGGACAGGATGATGCAGCAGTGGTAGGGGAGTAAAGTTAGGCAAAAATCTCAATTTGACCAAAAAATGACTTAGGCACTTATGCTATGAAGCTAACGATATGTAAAATTTTTACTTTTATTCTGAAAAAGTCTTTGAAGTATACCTCATTAATAATTTTGGCATGCTTTACCCTCCTTTGATTTTAAAACTAAAGGAGGGGTTGCCAAATATGTAAAGTAGAGAATTGTTTCAAATGCGAACACTTATATATGCACGTTCAAGCTTCAATGAGCTTAGATTGACTTTCATGACCAGCATCTTATGCTGCATATCTTGGCAACCTGAAATTTGACGTCCCAAGATTTTAGCTCTGCTGTTCTCAGCCACCTTTTGCTGGTGCATGTTGAGAGTACTTCTAAGTCAAATTAGGCGCAGATGTCTCTTTTCCTGTCCCAGTCATGCCCAAGGTATCTCATCTAACACCATGAAACTATGAGCTGGCTCTACCTGCCTCTATTTCTCCAATAATTAGGGCCTTTTCTGCCATAAGATCACAAAGAATTTCCGTGTTGTCTTCTAAGCCAGTCCCTAGACATGGAGAGGATTTATTGACATCAGCAACTTCCTTGACTTGCTGGTGATGCCTCCTGTGAAGGGCCATAGTCTTCTGCATTGTTTCCTATCCCTTCTCATCTCTGTAATTTCTATTGCCTGGGCCCCTGACTTTTCTTCACTTTCGTTTATGACAGGGGTGTCCAACTCCAAGCCTCAAGGGCCAGTGTCCTGCAGGTTTTAGATGTGTCCTTGATCCAACACTGCTGATTTAAATGGCTAAATTACCTCCTCAACATGTCTTGAAGTTCTCCAGAGGCCTGGTAATGAACTAATCATATGATTCAGGTGTGTTGACCCAGTGTGATATCTAAAACCTGCAGGACACCAGCCCTTGAGGCCTGGAGTTGGACACCCCTGATTTATCAACTGTGCTTCTCAATCTATATCACTTCCTAGGCTGTATCCATATCTACTTTTTAATACTGCAAAGGCTTAGACCTCTGCAGAATACCAGTGCAGTGCACAACCTCAGTATACTTGATAGTGACTAATATGCCTTCTGATTCTATGTTTTCTTGTTGAAGTCAGTCTAAGCTATATTCCGATACACTATCTCAGATCTTTTCTTAACATGGGGATTTAGATACTTTACAAGTTGTTAGTTTTTGTATTGTTGTTTGTCATTTATGCTTAGAAATATTTAACCATATAGGCTTAGAGGTGTATTGTCACGGTCTGCGGAGGCAGACCGTGCGGAAATGTGTGTGGTGGACCCAGGAGCGAACACAAGCGAGGATGCAGGAGTGGAGTTAAACAAAAGCGAGCCTTTATTTCTGGCTGATGAAAGGAACAAAACAGAGTGAGGGCAGCATAAGAGTAATAGTTAAACAGAAACCTAAACTGACATACCCCTACTCCAAGGCCCTGCATGTGTGGGTGGTTGTGGTGGAGCGGGAAGAGGGAGGCAGCTGGAGATGGGGAGGGAAGGAAGGGAGGGGCAAGTGACCCCTCCCTGGGGCCAGCTCCCCCGCTGACCCCAGTAGGCACCCCCATACTCCGCGACCCGCCAGGGAAAGGGGGCCCAGGCCCATCCAGACCGGGGCCCAGTGCAGCAGCGCCTCCCGGCCCCACAGAGCCCGGGACAGTCCACCCAACCCCACCACAGAGAAAACTGCACCCACCCCACCATCCACTCATCTTCCAGACTACATAAGACAATAAACACCCAGGCTGAGATCTTCCTCCACCTCTCCTGTAGTATCTGTAGTAAGGAGCCTTAATTAAGATGTTATTGATAGATATTGTCATGGTCCTGGGTCGGTGACCCAGTGTTTTGAGTTTCTTGTGTCTCTGAGTTTTTGTATTATGATCTTAGTTCTCTTTGTTGCCCCAGTTTATTCTTTAGTCTAGTGTCTTACTTTTGCTTTCTTGTATTCTATTTAGTTTTCTGAGTAGTTAGTTAGCCGCTCTCTGTGTCTCCCTGTTATTGTTCTCTGTGTCTCCCTGTTATTGTTCTCTGTGTTTCTTAGTTGCTCTGTCTCCCCTAGTCAAGTCTGCGTCTATGTTACATTTCCTGTTTTACTTTGAAGGTCTGTGTCCTACGTGAATGCATTGAGTTTCGCTTCCCTTGGGTCTGGTTATGTCTGATTTCTCCCACCTGTGCTCCCCTTCTGTGTCTAATTCCCCTCGTTATTTCCCAGTGTATTTAAGCCCTGTGTTTCTCTGTGTCAGTGTCGCGATCTCCCTCATGCTCCCTGCGTCTCCCTGTGTCTCCCTGTGTCTCCCTGTGTCTCCCTGCGTCTCCCTGCGTCTCCCTGCGTCTCCCTGCGTGTGTTTTGTTAGATTCTTCTCAGTTTAGGTTTTGTAGACGTTCTTTGTTCAGCAATTAAAGCTGCCATTTTGATTTCTAACCTGTTTCTAGTGAGTTTGCGTTTGGGTCCATTTCCTCCCTGCACACTGCCGGATCATGACAGATATATGTTTAAATCAGTCTGAGTTATGTAGCACACTGCACATAAACAATGTACTGAATATAAATAGACACTATGATAACTGGAGTGTGCAGAGTTTCCGTGAGCAGTTTTCCTGCATCTTGACTCATGTGTGTGGAGTGTTCATAGCATCAGCATCATGTTTTTGTTTATTTGTTTTGTTGGGTTGAAAAATAAATAAACTTATGATCATACTCATGGATCACCATGGCACATATCATCAGCCATATGATTTATTTATGCACATGAAAAAAGTGAGTGTGAATGTGTCTGACGTCACAGTGTTTTTGTGCACTGCAGCCTTGAAGAGTGTGTGGAGAAGGCCAGCCCACATCAGCAGCACTTAAGATATGCTTGTGTCACCCCTTACTGACACAAAATGTTTATTCTTTAGCTTGCCCTGTTCGACAGCAGCCTGTGCTCCAGACCATAGATTTAATTGAGGTGGATAATTGTTAAAAGTAATCTGCATTAAGCTTAGGGTTGCTCAAATTCAGTACAATGACATATGAGATGAAGTAAAATAGGCAAATATTTAATAGAATTATATATTTAAATTGTTGTGTTGTTATTATTATTAGTAGTATTAGTTATAACAATAATACTAATAATAATACAGATATTAAAATGGAAAAAGATGATTGATAATATACAATGTATATGAAAGTATAAACGTTCATATTCTATGAATATAAAGTTTTTATTTGATTTTTGTGAAAACAGTCACACAACGAGAAAGACGTGTAATTGGAAGTTTCCATTTACTTTTTATGCAAAAGAATATAATGACAAGCAATAACTAAAAAATAAAGTAATAACCTACATTCTTTCAAAAAGCACTACAATATCTGTCATCAGAAAACTTAATCAGCATGTTTTAAAAGACTCGACAGAGTGACTGAATTAATGTCAGACAGCAGGATAAATACGGGAAAATAAAACAATTAAAATGTTTCAGCATGTTACATCAGATTCTTTTGAAAGAGTGCATTAAGATGAAAACATCCTATTCTTTAAAAAGTTCAACACCTTTTCTTGAATTTCCTTTGTTTTCAAACCATAGATGATTGGATTCAGTGTTGGGGGGAAAATTAAAGTTGACAAACCCATAAATCTTCTGAAATGGGGTGACACATTATTTAGTCTATATGATATGATGGTGAAAAGACCAAGACACTCCAACAAGAGAAAAACAATCAGATGTGTAGCACATGTCTGCAGAGCTTTGGCTTTTGTATCTGATCGTTTAGATCTAAAGCAAGTTATGAGGATGCGGAGATATGTGTAGAAAACAATTCCATTAGCCACCAATTGTGAAAAAGCACTTATAAAAAGGCCATAGATGTTGTTAATAGTTGTGTCAGCACAGACCAAAGTCAACAGAGATGCATTATCACAATAGGGGTTTGTCATTTCAGATCGACAACGAGGCAAGCGCAAAAGTAAGAAAAAAAGCACAGCAATTAAAACTAAACAACTCATCCATACAATGGTGATTATTCTCATGATATGGGCATTAGTCATCACAGTACTGTACTGCAGTGGGTAACATATGGCAATGTATCTATCATATGCCATTGCACTCAGATTGAACACAGTGCCTGCTGCATAGATATGGATAAAGAAAGCTTGAGCAACGCAAGCTGAGTATTGCATTATCCCACTGTTTCTCAGTATTTCTTTGATGAGCTGTGGAAAGAGAGCTGATGAACCTATAAGGTCATTAATAGGAAGATTCAGCAGAATTAGGTACATTGGCTGATGCAGAGATTTATTCAGCACAATGGTGAGGATTAGAGTAAGGTTGCAAAATAGTATGATCATGTAACTCAGAGTTGCAAAAAAAAATGCAGGAAAAACACTCTCAGAAGAGAGATTAAAGACATTAATCTGTAAAAAAGAGGATGCGTTGTATCGGTTGTTCATTTTATTGCTTTTCACACTATAAAATTGAGAAGTCAATCATCGCTTCTTTGCTAATGAGCAAGACAATATTTACGTACCTCAAAGGACATAATAGAAAATATATAAAAAGAAGACATAGGATTAAATGTTACAGTTCAGTTATAATCAACAAACTATATCCTCCCTCTCCAAAGAACTTCATATACATTTCATGTCATGTAATTTGCACTCTTAAAAAAAACAACTTAGAATGTTTTGACCTTAAATTTAAATAGCTCATAGAACACACACACACGTATATAGGAGTCAATCGCTTCAAAGAAGAAAAAACATTGTACATATGCACAACATTGTACATACACGCAAAGCACTCATCTTTATCCAGTTATGTCAGTGCTGGCAATGACAACCTAGTAAAAGATTCATAGGGATTAAAGGCTTTATAGACGTGACTCTGAACAGCAGGCAGTTCTCTGGAGTATTAGGTGTTATCTTAAAGTTCATCTTTAGATTCACATGGTCTTAACCACTGCCTCACAAGGGATTTATCAAGGATCAGAAATGTTATATCATGTCATTAATTACCTACACAAACATCAACAACATATCAACAGGTCAGCTTTCATCATTTTATCAGTTTTTCAAGATTATCTGTAAGCACATAGAAACTATTTTTTTACTAAACTTGACTTACGCATTGCCTATCATCTGGTCTGTATCCAGGAGCGGAGATGAATGGAAAACCACATTCAATTTACAACTTTATCCTCATTAACGTTCCAGTTTTCCTGGTATTAGTAAATGACATTCTAAGAGATTTTCTGAGCATCTTTGTGTTCGTATGTCTTGATGGTATCCTGACTTTCTTCAAAACCCCCCAGGAGCACTGTGTCCATGTCCACTCCATCCTGCAGCGATTCCTCGAGAACCGCTTATATGTCAAGGCCAAGAAATTTGTTCCACTCTCCTTCTGTCATTTTTCTAGGTTATATTTTGGCAGGAGGACAGGTGAAGATCGACCTGTAAGTGAAGGGCTCACTTCCACGTCACACAAGCACCCACCACACCTCACCTCCACCAAAGTCCTGCCTGTCTTGTCCACTGAAGCCAAAACTGCCTTTGTCTTACTAAAACACCTGTTTTGAGCCGCCCAGATACCACAAAACCATTTATCATAGAAGTAGTTGCATCAGACTCTGGAGTCAGGGTTGTTCTCTGTTCCCAGTGTTCTGGACTAATAGGTAAGCTGCAACTTTGTGCATTTTTCTGTCACCTCCTGCAGAGAAAAATTACAGTATGATGTGGCCAACTGGGAGATGTTAGCAGTGAAGTTGGCTCTAGGGAAATGGAAAGAGGGGGCTGAACATCCTTTTAAATGGTAAAATGGTAAATGGCCTGTATTTGTGTAGCGCTTTACTTAGTTCCTATGAACCCCAAAGCGATTTAAACTACATTCAGTCATCCACCCATTCACACACACACATTCACACACTGGTGATGGCAAGCTACATTGTAGCCATAGCTGCCCTGGGGCGCACTGACAGAGGCGAGGCTGCCGGACACTGGCACCACCGGGCCTCTGACCACCACCAGTAGGCAAGTGTGAAGTGTCTTGCCCAAGGACACAATGACAGAGACTGTCGGAGCTGGGGCTCGAAATGCCTTTCCCATAAGCTCGCTCCATGTTACATTGGACCATACGAGATTGAAGCTATCATCAGTCCTGCGGCAGTTACAGTAAGCTGCAGTACATTCCAGTCCTCTTTGCCCACGACTTGTCAAACAACTTTATTTAGATAAACTTGTAAATCGTATCGCTAAGTCAGTCCCTAGACATGGAGAGGATTTATTGACATCAGCAACTTCCTTCACTCGCTGGTGATGCCTCCTGTGAAGGGCCATAGTCTTCTGCATTGTTTCCTATCCCTTCTCATCTCTGTAATTTCTATTGCCTGGGCCCCTGACTTTTCTTCACTTTCGTTTATGACAGGGGTGTCCAACTCCAGGCCTCAAGGGCAAGTGTCCTGCAGGTTTTAGATGTGTCCTTGATCCAACACTGCTGATTTAAATCTATATCACTTCCTAGGCTGTATCCATATCTACTTTTTAATACTGCAAAGGCTTAGACCTCTGCAGAATACCAGTGCAGTGCACAACCTCAGTATACTTGATAGTGACTAATATGCCTTCTGATGCTATGTTCTTGTTGAAGTCAGTCTAAGCTATATTCCGATACACTATGTCAGGTCTTGTCTTAACATGGGGATTTAGATACTTTACAAGTGTTTTATCGTTGACTTGAATCCTTAAAAATGAAAGATTACTAAATAACTATGTAAGGATTGTGCTCTTTCTCTCGCACCACTTCCAACAGAGTTTAACATAAAGGCAATCTGGAAACCAATCAGTCTGTCTACTGACCAACTTTGATGAGCTTTACCTGATGGTCCTTGTTTACAAATAGTTGTAAGACATGTTAAAAAGAGATGAAGTTTTTGAGATTGTATTTAGGTAAAGGCATGCCCTCCATTGTTTTCTACACAGACTGTTTACTTGTATGAGACCAAAGCATTCTAAAATGGGATTGGTCAGTAAAACTCAGAGTACAAGCAGATTATAAATGAAAATCAAACAAATTACACAACCAAAAGTAATATCCCTCCCTTACAAATTCTGCATAGAGATTTGGTTAAGGGTAAGGCGATGGGGTTAGATGCTCTTTTATTTATTTAGTTTTGTGACTAAACAACTTCATGTGTATGTATTTATAAACTGTCATGAACCAGAAGTTCAAGCAAGATTCAGACCCAAAAGCAGACTCAATAACTCACTTAACTTTTCACAAGTCTTTATTTACACAGCGAGAGTGGAATCTTGCTAAACGTGAATACACATGAGGAGACACCAGCAGAGAGCAGATCATCACGAGGAGTCACTGGCAGAGAATGCGAGCAGAACAAGAACTCTGAAACAGAGGAGAGGAAGATTACTGGACTGGTAAGGTGATAGAGGAAAGCTGGAGGTTAGTACTGACTGAAGGGAGTTTTGCAGGCCAAAATTTGAGACGCTTCGGGGAGGGTACCTGTGGGAGTGTCCAGAGCAGGGCATGAACACTGAAAACGGTGGAAAGTCTTCCAGAAAAGTGGAAAGTTTTCCAGATTCTCCAGAGGGGTCTAGTAAAGGCACGATGGGCAGGAGGGCATGCACGTAAGCAAGGTTATGGATTCTGAGAGCAGTTTGCAGGAGAGGAAAGCAAGCAGGACCAGCGCTGGAAAAAGAATGGCAACCGAGCGTCGATCTGGGAGACTGCGACCAGGAGCTGAAGCGCATAGAAACAAAGTTGCACATGAAGAAAACTGGGATGAAGCTAACCATAAGGGACACCTAGTTATCACTAAGAGGTAGCAGGATGAGTGGGAGGCAGTGCTGGCCAAAATAACCCTCCTGCTGATTTGCTCATGAATGAGATACTGGTGAGACACCAGAACCTCTGAGGGTGGACACCAAAAGCACTGGAAAATCCCTAGCCACTCCGACGGGCCATGACATAAACCACAACACAAATATCTCCCATCTTTTCTCCATTTTTCTTATGGATCATGAGTATATTTTCTGTAATTCAAAAATCTGTATAAAAATAGAATCTAAATATATTATCATTTATAATAAAGATGATCAGAAAAATGTACTTTGATGTATTGAGCATGTGCAGTATATTGTCAATATATTGACATCACAAAACGCATCACAAAACCAAAAGAAAAAGATCAGGATAAAAGTAACAACAAGTTTTCATAACTGCAATACGATGTAGTCAACAATCATTCATTTTAAGTGGGATGAATGTTTATCTCTATATTTTAAGAATCGCTACATCTTATAAGTGTTATTGAGTCAAACTACATTAGCAAAAAGGTCAGACACAAAAAATCCACAATAATATTTCCTGTAATACAGGAAACTGCAGATTTTTCCACAGTGATGCAGATGGCTTATGTGTCTGTTCTTGTGTGTGTCATTATTTTACATAACTTCTTCATGTGTAGCTCTTAAAGTTTTCAAAGTGCTGATCAGATGACGCAGTGTTTTCATTTTTATTGCAGCTCAAAGAAGATTTTTATGATTTGATTAACAGTAAGCAAATATTCACATAGATACTCTATTTTTTAAGACTCTCAGGAGAGTGCTTCGCATTTCGTTTGTATACAACCCATATACGATTGGATTCAGAAGTGGAGGTACAGTAAATATGAGCATGCCCATGATCTTTTGCATGTCAACCGAAACATTTTTGAATCTGTGAGATAAAATCGTGAATGTTGCCACAACCTCAAACATGAACAGTATAACTAACTGTGCGACACACGTGTTGACAGCTTTTGCCTTTGTTTCTGATTTCCTTGTAACCACACATGCAATGAGAATTTTAACATAGGAATATGCCTGAATGGATACGCTTACAACTTGTATAACAGCAGTGTTAAACAGCCCCATAATATTATTGACTGTTGTGTTTCCACACGTCAGCTTCAGGAGAGATGGGTTATCACAAAACACATTCATAACAACATGTTTGCACCTGGGAAGTCTTGCCTGCAAAGAGAACAGTGATACAATCAAGACAAAGTCGAGGCCCCAAACTAGTACAATGATACAACTAATAAATCTTGGTGTCATGACAGAGCTATAGCGTAAGGGCATGCAAATAGCAACATAACGGTCAAAGGACATTGCTGCAAGAATAAACAAAATGCCACCACCATACATGTGGAGCAGGAATGCCTGTAAAACACAGAGATGATAGTCTATTTTGTGTGTCTCTGTGACAATATCTGAAAGTACTTTTGGTAACATTGCAGATAGTCCTATGAGATCATTGAGTGGAAGACTAAAGAGGATGAAATACATGGGTTTGTGAAGGTTTCTGTTCAATATGATTAAAGCCAACAAGGTCAGGTTGCAGGAAATTCCAAAAATACAAATTGAAATGCCAAGAAAAAATATAGGATACTTTCCTCCAGGTGGGATAACAAATGGATCAAGGGTTAACTCGGAACTAAAGTCAAAGGACTGGTTTTCCATTTTAAAGTTAGAAAAAGACAACTGTGAATTTACTAAACATTGTTACTAAAATATTTTCACATTATAATTAAAATCAAGTTTACAGAAATCAAGGGTGCCATTTTTCAAATGTAATGTTGCCTAAAGTGCTCTGAACTGTTGTGCTTCTCTTGCTTTATTAAAGTCACCTTGACCAGAACATGTAACGTCACCCCGTGACATGTATACTTCTGGGATTATTAATGGATTTACAAAGATAGAAAAACAAAAATCTTTTTGTTAAGGTTGTATTCAGTATCCAAATCAAGTACTAAAAGTTTTACTTAATTTAGCTAAATAAACTAATGTTAAGCGCATTACTATTAAAATAACCACCAGTAAACTACAGGGTAAATGCAGGAAACATAAGGAATAAACTAAAATGTTTCCGACACAAAACAGTCTGTTTGTTCCAGTTATGTATATGAGACTCTATGATAACCAGTCCCTTTTATCACAGCAGTATAGAATAGAATAGAATTAAACTTTATTGTCATTGCACATGTCACAAGTACAAGGCAACAAAATGCAGTTTGCATCCATCCAGAAAGTGCTTAGCAATAATATAGATATATTACAAAATATATATTAGCAATGAAATAGATATATAGACATATTACAAAAATGGGTCCATTATAGGTATGAGGGTACAAAATTATGGTCTTAAAAAATTATGCGGGTCTATTATGTAGATGGTATGAAGGTATGTTATAAATATGCTATAACTAAAAGTATGTACAGGCTGTAGTGAGTGTACAAGCTATGTACAGGCTATGAACAGGATATACATATGAAAATGTATAGAAATATGAACAATACAAGTTATAAACAGTTGTAAACAGTTGTAGAACTATAATTATTATTGAACAGAATTATAGAGTAGTGCAGTTTAGATCAGTGAGATATGTGGCTATTTCCTACAGAGATTATATTAAGTGCTAGTGGTTGTGAGTGGTAGTTCAGTCCATGTTATTATTGTGTGTATGAGGGTACCGTTGGTCATTTGTTTGTTTTTGTCCGTTGTGTGTGTGTTCAGTTATAGGTGGTTGTGGGTGTGTGTGTGTGTGATCAGTCCATGAGTTTAATGTCGGTCAGATGTCAGGAGGCAGAGTTCAGCAGTCTGACAGCTGTAGGGAAGAAGCTGTTCCGGTACCTGGTGGTCTTAGTCCGGAGGCTCCTGTAGCGCCTGCCTTAGGGCAGGAGGGTGAAGAGTTGTTGATGATTTTCCCAGCCCTTTTCAGACACCGCTTCATGTAGATGTCATTTATGGCAGGAAGTGGTGCTCCGGCAATGCGCTGGGTGGTTTTCACGATACTCTGCAATGCCTTCTGGTCCGAGGCAAGAGCAGCTCCCATACTAGACTGCTATACAGTTGGTCAGTATGCTCTCAATGGTGCAGATGGTGCACCTTAACCTTTCAGTTAAAGGTGAGATGGGTTAGAAAGTTTCTTTCAGTTTTTATAGATGTTAGATTTCTTTAAATAAGATGATGGTACCAAATATTATAATCTTTTACTTTGTAATTCACTCAATTTTATTTGGATAATTTAATCAATTTGCATTTAAATGTGTTAATCTTTGATTTTTTATTTTTGTGCAATTATCTTTTAATTAATAGTCTATTATATATATTATATTTTATATATTATATATAGTTATGTATATTATATATTATACTATATATAGATAGATAGATAGATAGATAGATAGATAGATAGATAGATAGATAGATAGATAGATAGATAGATAGATAGATAGATAGATAATCAGATATGATACAGTCACTATAGAAGTATTATGTGCTTCTATCTCGTCTTTGGCCGCCTATTATCCCAGCAGGGTACCTGGATCACGGCGCAGGGCGTACGTGTTGATTGGCCTCGGATCTGTGTTCTTAGCCATTCAGCCTGATCCTCAAGGACTGCCTGAACCCTCTGCAAGGCTCTATTGGTGCGTCTTGCAGCTCTCTGTTGCGGCCTCTTCATGTATCCATTTCGACCTGACGAGGACTCCCCAGGTACTTGTATACTGTCCCTCCATATGTCGGCAATATGGGTTGTCCTTCTGGTTAGTTTCAAATCCTCCCTCAGTTTCCTGACTACCTACGCCTCTACTTCTGTTATCCATCCGACTTACACTTTCGTCCAGTTCCGGAACGACATTTCCCAGGAGTGCATATTGCATGGTATGCCTGTAGTGCAGTCGGATCAGTGAATCGTTTTATGTTCTCGTCACTCTTGCATGCACTTATACATCGCTTGGCATAGGTTGCTATCTAACTTGTACATGTCGCGGAGGTCGGAGGCGACATCACCATGCTCGTTCACTGTAGTCGGCTCTCCATTTGCAGTTTCTGATTTAATGATCTTCACGAGGGGCACTGGGGGACTGGTGAGTGTCAGCACCACAGTCCAGGATGAGACAACGAACATCCAAGAATACATTGGGAAGATGGCCCCAACTGACCGAGTGCTCAGTGAATACCTCAGGCAGCAGAAACCCAAGAAAGAGGAGGGAGACAAGGAACCATCATGGAAGGACAGGCCCCTGCACGGTATGTACCACCGGCAGATAGAGGAGGTGGCTGATATCCAGAAATCCTACCAGTGGCTGGACAAAGCTGGACTGAAAGACAGCACAGAGGCACTAATCATGGCAGCACAAGAACAAGCTCTGAGCACAGATCCATAGAGGCTGGGGTCTATCACACCAGGCAAGACCCCAGGTGCAGGCTGTGTAAAGATGCCCCTGAGACAATCCAGCACATAACAGCAGGGTGCAAGATGCTAGCAGGCAAGGCATACATGGAACGCCATAACCAAGTGGCCGGCATAGTGTACAGGAACATCTGTGCCGAGTATAACCTGGAAGTCCCGAGGTCAAAATGGGAGATGCCCCCAAGGGTGGTGGAGAATGACCGAGCTAAGATCCTGTGGGACTTCCAGATACAGACGGACAAAATGGTGGTGGCTAACCAACCGGACATAGTGGTGGTAGACAAACAGAAGAAGACGGCCGTAGTGATCGATGTAGCGGTTCCGAATGACAGCAATATCAGGAAGAAGGAACACGAGAAGCTGGAGAAATACCAAGGGCTCAGAGAAGAGCTCGAGAGGATGTGGAGGGTGAAGGTAACGGTGGTCCCCGTGGTAATCGGAGCACTAGGTGCGGTGACTCCCAAGCTAGGCGAGTGGCTCCAGCAGATCCCGGGAATAACATCGGAGATCTCTGTCCAGAAGCTAAGATACTGCGCAGGACCCTCAAGCTCCCAGGCCTCTGGTAGAGGACCCGAGCTTGAAGGATAAACCGCCCGCAGGGGCGTGCTGGGTGTTTTTTTTTTTTTTTATAGATATAGATAGATAGATAGATAGATAGATAGATAGATAGATAGATAGATAGATAGATAGATAGATACAAATGGCAAACAATAAACTCGTATATATATATTATTAGTAAAGATATGTTGGTATATAGTGCTACAAATAATACTTTAAAAGTATTTCTTTTATATACTTTTATAACTGTTTTATAACATAATTGCTGCATTAGCATAACAATACCTTATACCATAAAGTAGTGCCACAGAAATAATAAAAATATATTTTTATTCAGCTTAAATATAATTTCAGCTCTTAAAATAAAGAGTTGTAATAAAACTTTTATAAAACTATTATGTAACTGGAACCACTTTAACTGGGCAGAATTACAACAGCCAAATCCCTGATTACTTTGTCAAAACATATTTTTAATGAGCCCCTTAGAAGTTTGATTAATTGATGTGTTATTAACTGTCTCACATTTTAATTAATCCCTGGACAAATGGTAAACCTCTAGTCTAGAATGATATACTGTTTTACTTGCTAATGAGGATTGTTTTTTAATAATACTCCTGGGAGGTGTGTGTGACTCAGATGTTTACAAGTTGTTAAGTGGAGTTGCATAATAATGTGTGAACATTTGATTTTTTTAAACTTTAATCATGAACTGTGAAATTAAGTAAATTATTTTTACACCTTGGGTACTATAACACTGTTTATTATTTTTTCATAAATATATGAATTATTACAATCATTTATTGTTTTTTATGTACATTCATTTGCACTGTAGGAACAACAGTTCCTTCTGACATAGTAATTTATTAATATTGAAGTAAAATGTTTTACAGAAAATGCAGAAAGACAAAAACCATGTTTAATGATTTCAATGTTCGGCCTTTCCAGAAAGTATGAAAGAATACTAATTGAAACAGAGCTCTGAAGTGATCACAACAGGCAATGGGGAACAAGGACAATTTTTACTCACACAAAAGGGCAGTAAGGACATTAGGACTAATCATCTTCCCCTGGGAAATGGATATGATGAACCCTTGAGCTGCTTTGATAATTCATTTGACCCACTTATTACATTATTTGCCCTTTTTTAGTACTGTTCCACAGAAAAGGGCATGGGTTGAGTTTACTGTCTCAGGCCTTTCTATGTAAGGTTAAGGTATTTTTCTGCTTGATTGTTTATTTGAGTGGTTGACTTATCTGATGACATGGTTCACTGGAACATAAACATATTCACATTTGGGGAATTTGAAATTGCCCCAGTGAAAGTCCCTGGTTCATTTTCAGATGTTAATGTAGATATGAAATATTGAAAATATTTATTTATTTATTTTTACATGTGCTTATGCTTTTATGGAGCACTCATTGAAATACATGGAAAATCATGGAAATATATGGAAAGAGGCATAGTAAATCCTGGACTGCAGCTTGCCACAGGGCACTTTTTTTTCTTGTATGTAATTCAGTCAAAAACTAAATAAATCATAGGTGCACAAAGGAGCTTAATAGCAGGTCCTTCCTCCCAGCAGCTGTTAGACTTTATAACCATCACTCTGCATATTATCAAAAACCAAACCAGTGCTACCATTTCTATGCCACAAATTTCACAAATTTTTAGAATCCCAACACAAACAACACCTGTCTCAACATTTAGAATAACTTTTGAGCATACACTTTTTTGTGTTTTTGTTTGTTTTTTCACTCAAACTCTTAGTTTTGATGTTTTGACGAACTACCAACAGCCTTTGATTAGATGATCTCTGGCTGCGAGAGGGAGTGTGAGGTTCTAAGAGATCAGAAACATAGGCAGGAGACGGTCAAGGTTCTTTTTGCTCAAAAAAAAAAAAAGATTGTTACAGTAATCTAAGCGAGAAGAAATAAAAGCATGAATAATCATTTCTAACTCAGATTTAGACAAAAACGTTCGCAGTTTGGAGATATGACAGAGAGAGCATTTTTAAACAGCACAGCAGGTAGAATTTCATTTGGACAAGTGGTGATGTTCATTTTATCCAGCAGAAGTGAAAGGTCATGTATGGTCAATGGGTTAAACACTTACAGCAAATGAGGGGGAGGTGGACCAGAGACACAATGCTCATAAGGACATTATTAACTTTATCTACAAAGAAGTTTAGAAAGTCATCACTCTCACATAGAGAGGACACAGGTACTGGGTGGTCCACAGGGGAAACAATAGAGTTTATGGGGCGAGCGTGGCTCCAGAGTTGGGCGTGCGCCTTGTAATTGGAAGATTGCCGGTTCGAGCCCCGGCTTGGGCAGTCTCGGTCGTTGTGTTCTTGGGCAAGACACCTCACCCGTTGCCTACTGGTGGCCCGGTGGTGCCAGTGTTCGGCAGCCTCGCCTCTGTCAGTGCGCCCCAGGGTGGCTGTGGCTACAATGTACCTGCCATCACCAGTGTGTGAATGTGTGTGTGTGAATGGGTGGATGACTGGATATGTAAAGCGCTTTGGGGTCCTTAGGGACTAGTAAAGCGCTATATAAATACAGGCCATTTTATGGTTTCGAACAGTACTTTGGAATTTTTCTTGTTTGATGAGATCAACTGAGAAAAATATCCTGATCTAGCTGATTTAATGGTTTCGTGCAGGGCAACCCAAACTTTCCTAAGGTGGAGCCTGTGAACATCAATTTTAGTTGATTTCCAAAGGCGTTCTGCTTTACTACAGAGTCTTTTGACGTTCCTTATGTCATCCTTTATGAGGAGGAGCTCCATGGCGGACAAGTCCACATTGTTTCCATATCCCATTGCTTTCTTCATGTGTCTGGAAGGACTGCAGGTAGAGTGCAGGTCACAAACATACAGTGAAAAGTGGAAAGAGTACAATTTCTACAGATAATACACACTGGCCACTATTTATGGTCCTCATTCTTGTTAATAATTTAAAATGTGCTTGTTAACTTTTTTTTTCTTCTTTCGAAGTGTATGGCAGGAAAAGTTTTGCTTTTATTCTTGCATCTAGACAAAAATTAAATATCAAGCTCCATATTAATTCATGTGGGAATCTATAACGAGCCCTTGATAAATATAGAACTGTAGCTGAAATGGAGAAGCCAGTAAATTCATATCAAATGTTACACCCTGAATATAAAAGTCACTCAGCTGTAGCTGCTGATTAGATTCCTTCCTCCACAGCCAAGGTACAAAACACTAGCAGCTTAAAACACTGTGACTTCACATTGTTGTAGGTTTTGTTGAGCATTTTTTTGTTTTGTTTTGTTTTTTCAAAACATCTGCATTTTCACTATAAATTGTTGGTACTTTCCTTAGTTTATGGTTATGGTTTATTGGTGTCACTTTTAGTTGTTGTTGTTTTACACACCATATTTGAAAATGAATGAAAAAGGGGTTTTTTTTTAATGCAAGAGAACAAGACAGAATTTGATTACTGAATATTTCAATTGAAGGCAATGTGTTTTTAAAAGTGTAATTTAATTTAATTTTGTGTTTGTTTTTCTTTTTTTGTTATCCTGAAGCATTTTTAATCATATTTTATTTTTATTGATTTTTTTCAGGCAGAAAAAAAAGTGTAATAAGTATGTTCATTCAGCTTTAACGTACTGGGACACTTATCATGTTTCATTGTCAGTGTTTTCTCTTTTAGGTTTCCCATTAAGTAAAGAGAATGGAAAAAAACAAAACAGTTTCAACCGATATTCTGGAGGTCCAAGGTTTTGACATTTCTCCACAGTTAACGTATCCTCTCTTTTTCTTACTGCTCTTTGTTTACTTCACCCTGCTTTTTTCTAACATTGGAGTCCTTTTGCTTATCATTTCTCAGAAGAGTTTGCACCAGCCAATGTACTTTCTGTTTTGTAACCTGTCTGTCAATGATCTCATAGGTAACACAGTCCTGCTGCCTCAGCTAATGGCTCACATCTTGGCAACCGAACGGTTTATCACCTACAAACAGTGTGTGGTTCAGGCTTTTCAAAGTCACACATTTGGATCGGCTTCACATATGATCCTCATCATTATGGCAATTGATAGATATGTGGCGATATGCCACCCCTTAAGGTATAGTTCCATTATGACAACCAGAACTGTGGTTGGGCTGTCCGCAGCTGCCTGGGGGGTGTCAGTAGTGCTTGTGTCTATATTAATAGGTCTTACTGTGAGGCTGTCCCGCTGCAGATCCACTATACAAAATTCTTACTGTGACAATGCATCACTATTCAAGCTTTCTTGTGAGGACGTGTCCGTAAACAACATCTATGGACTCTTTTTCACTGTGCTGCTGTTTACTAGTTCAATTGCAAGCATAGCTGCCACCTATTTTAGAATTGCTCTCATTTGCTGGATTAAGAAAAACAAAGACTTAAATAACAAAGCGCTGCAAACATGTGCAAGCCACCTTGTTCTTTATCTGATCATGCTCTGGTCAGGATTTTTAACAATTATTTTGCATCGTTTCCCAAATTACCCAGACTTAAGGAAAATTGCATATGTTTTATTTCATGTTGTCCCTGCTAATCTGAATCCAATAATTTATGGAATGCAAACGAGATCATTAAGACATAAAATTACTGAAATACTGAAAAGAAAAGTGACTCCATCCTAATATTTTTTATCTTAAATTTTCTATCTTAAATTTTATCTTAAATTTTTATCTTAAATTTACAGTACTAATTTACAGTACTAATTTACAGTACTAATAAAGGCGCCTATTTTATTTATAGGCACCTTTAAATACCCTGAAGGTCACCTTACATTAGTACAAAATAAATAAATAAAGTAAGGTTTTCAGTGGTTGCAACTAAAAGGTACCTATTTTAGATTAACCTTTTCTTTTAACTGAAGTTCCAGTTCCTTTTGAAAAGTCTTTCAACAGCTCAATAACAATAACAACAGCATAAAATGACAAGACATCAGAATGAGTGACGCATTAATTTTCCTCCCACCCATGTATTCAAATCTAAATGTTTTCTACCAACCTTTTTTTTAAGTGGGGCCAAGCCTACACACTTCTATTGATTGATTGCTGAAAAGCCATTAAAATAATATCTATGACAGAGCATAAAATAAATAAAAATGTCCTTATAATCCGTATCACTATGCATGTATTTGGAGCTGAGTAATGCATTTGTTTTCAGTAAGCTTGTGGGGTTTTTTCTGTGTAGTCATTGTTAATAACTTACAACCCAAAACTTGTGCTCAAAAAGTTAGTAATGTTTTTTTTTTTTTACTTTGATAGAGTATCACAATACAAATACAAAATGTATTTATTGTACATATACCAATAGGGAATATATTTTCAGTTGTTTATTATGTACCCTTGCAACTATTATTTTCCATCTAACGCTAACTGAAGAGAGTATTTTAAATTCAGGGAATTTAAAATAGAAAGTAGCTCGTCCACAGAAGGACTGGTAGCTCCCCTTACAATAAGGGTTCAGATCGCGCGAACAGGTGTGAAATGTGTGTGTTTAGTTAGTTTGTTTGTTTGCTTGTTTTAATCAATTTTAAATCATGCTTTTTATTTGTTTTGTTTCTAATGTCTCTGTAAAGCACTTTGAATCACCTTGTTGTTGAATTGTGCTATACAAATAAATTTGCCTTGCCTTGCCTTGAAGCTTCTGAGGCTTCTTTGTCATATCCTATTAATAACAAAAGGCTTTTAGAGGTTTTTTTTTAACTAATTCTTTACTCATAAAAGCCAACTAAGATTACTGTGTGGCTAAAGATAATAAGAAATGCCAGTGATAAAATATTTCCTTGGTGAATGGCTGTTTGGATCAACTTAATCAATTCAGTTCTTCATTCTAATCCATTATCAACACTGTTCTGTATTGTTTGGCATGACTGTGTGCAAGGAGTTGTCTTTCACACCTTCAAATTAGGACCATCAGATAGAAGGAAAATATTTTTTACCAGAAATATATTTCTGAATTTAAAAAAAAAAGAAAGTACCATTGTAATCCCCCTAAAATACTTTCCTTGTCTTCCTGCATGCCACATGCACCTGGATTATCCAGGACAGATTATTTTCCCATGACATTTTACTGTAATTTTTCTCTACTTCTGTTAATGTGACATTGCATTGTAGTGCATTTCCTAACAGTTTAGAACAGAGTACTGCTGACTAAGCATTCAGACTATTTTCCTTTCTGGTCGAGATTAAAGAGGGCTATCCCTCTCTAAAACATATAGATGAGGGATTATAC
Source organism: Haplochromis burtoni (assembly GCF_018398535.1). Taxonomy (NCBI): domain Eukaryota; kingdom Metazoa; phylum Chordata; class Actinopteri; order Cichliformes; family Cichlidae; genus Haplochromis; species Haplochromis burtoni. The sequence goes on along the minus strand of NW_024582595.1, from coordinate 976,419 downwards.
CAAGAGCTAAACTAATGGCTGCAAACTATGAGATTTCACGGTTAATGCATAAGCGTTACACTAGCGGTATCATCATAAGCATGTTATATGTTTTACAGAAACTGGTAACACAATTTCTATCAAAGGGTCTTGTGCTAGTATAATTATTTTATACCCATGCCAGCTGTTATATTTTCATGGATTTATAAATTAGTCAAACAAGCCATGTGAAGCATTAAAAGAGCATTGAACCCTCTCAGGGTTCACTGGAGGCCTTACTTTCTCAGGACACCACCATAACCATAGTAACTGCTTTTGACTTAACTGCTTTGTCAGATTTTGGGTTGGAGGAGGGCTGGAGCCTATTTTAGTGAGGGGTGGGATAAACCCTGGGCACATCACCAATCTATCACAGGGCTATTCAGCTGATTTTAATCTCTGCAATCAACCTGACATGTGTGTCTTTGGACTGAGGGAGCAAGCTGTTTGCCCAAGAACAGGGAGAATATATAAGCTCCACACAAAAAAGCCTCAGGTACTGACTGTTTTGAATGAAAAACCCTCTTTCTGTGACATGATAATGATGACCACTATATAAAAGTTACTGTCACATCACGGGTTCGTGAGGTCCCATTTTGGACCCTCTATTTGAAAATTATGGGCATTACCATTTAGGCTTTGTGTAGACAAAAGTGACAACATTAGGTTCATTCATAGATCTATAATTAACCTTGCATTACAGATACCTGCTAATTAGTGCAGATACCCAGTCTCATTAAGTGAGCAATGCGTCTTTAACACTTTAATACCTCTTGCATAAGTCACAGTGCATTTTAAATGGGTGAGCCATAAAAAAATAAAAAATAATTCAAATATATAATAAATCACCCTGTAAATTTGTTATGAAGGGGAATTTTTCCTATAGAGACTTAAATGGTTTATGAACCAGGACGAAAACATGTTTATTTCTGCTCAAAAGTTGTGTTTTTCAACAGTCAGTCTCAAGTGGCTAATTAAGTATTCAAGGAAACTGCAAGTAACTGTTTTTGCTGCTTAAATGATCTGTATGTTTATTTCATCACTTCACTATTTCGTTTTGTATCAGTAAATTAATAGATTCTTTTCTGGAATGTGGACATTTTAAATTTTCCTGCAACAATAAGACATTTCTTAAGCAACAGCGGATAATATTTATTTGTTGCTTGTTGATATTAGTTTATGAACACCTTAAATAAAGGGGAAATAAAAGTTCCTGTATAGAAATTAATCTGTATTTTATTTTTTAAAAGAAGAACTCAATAGTGAACAACTGAAAAAATATCATTATCATAAAATATATAGATTTGACAAAAGAACTTCCCACTTCTTGGGTGAGTGGAATAACTTTCACATAGCAAGGGGAGAAAGTCCATAAACAACAACTTTATCAAAGATTTAATTCTACTCACAAAAAGGTTTGTAATAGTAGGTGAAATCTCAAACATTCCTGGAAATATGAGAAACTTTTACAGAATCTGATAATACTGGATTATTCCTGTCCTAACCTGGAATGATCTTTATGCTATTAACGGCATTTCATGCTGTCACCAAACCTTCTGAAAAGGTCTGCAGTTATATGGTTTTGCCCATGATGAGAAGGCTCATGAAAAACACCATAATGAAAAAAATCCACATGAAGAAGCGGTCTAAAACTTTGGCCACCTTCTTCCACTCTCCAGTCCTTTTCTGCGTGGCCCTCTGATCTCTGTGGCAGTTGGCTATATACTCTATGTTACGCAAGAGCTGTGTTTCATTGCTTTGGATGCTGCAGGAAATCTCTCTGTCTTTTTTCTCTCCATCACTCACTCCTCCCTTCCTGCATCTCCTCCCCTCCCCTGAGTCACCACAGTCCAGGCTTGCAAAAATGCCATTCTTCCAAGAGCTGTAGTTGCTAGTAGGGTTCTTCCCGATTGAGCCTATAGGAGACAGCATCTGATCCATGTCTTCTTTTTCCTCTGTGGGCATAGGTCCCACTATCTCTTGTCCTCTCTCCATTCTGAAGATGCAGTCCTCTCTGCCCGGTCCCGCCTGACCATTCATGGTGCAGTTGGTGTTCTGTACAGGAGGAGGCTCCTGTTTCTCTGGCTGAGGTGACATGCAGTTCTCCCCAACTTCATAAACAAAGCACATTCTGGCCATGTACTGCAGAATGACTTTCTTGGCCCATTTGGGAACAGGCTTGGCATCAGGGCCACAGTGGTGTATGTTCATGACAAATATGGTCAGAGCAGTGGAGGCTGTAATCATTGTCATTGTTGCAATGTAATATTTTCCTGTGGAAGGAAATAAGATGAGAAAATCTGTGAACAGATTTGTAGTGCATTACTATCACACATACTGGGATTTGATTCTTACCAATTAGTGGTACATTCTCAGAGGGGGGCATGATCTCTGCAACTAGTAACTGAAAGACAGTGAGTGCCAGCATCACTGTGACACCCAATGACACCTTCTCTCCAGAGTCAGCAGGAAGGTAGAAACCAAGTGGTGCCAGAAAAGAGATCATCACACATGGTATGAGCAGGTTGAAGACATAGAAGGATGCTTTCCTCTTAAGTTTCAGTGTGTATGTCACATCTGGGTAAGGGTCAGCACAGCAACCATAAAGAACAATGCTCTTCTTAGCCGGCATACCAAGCACCTCCCACTCAACGTTTTCCACCAGGTCAGCCAGGTCAGCACTCTCCATTGCATTAAGGATGTCAAGCTGGTTACCGTTGTAGGTCCAGGAGCCGTAGGTGAACCGGCATTGCTGCGCATCAAAGGGGAAGAAAGACACATCCACTTTGCATGAGCTCTTAGTGATTGCTGGAGAATCCCACATTATCTGTCCATCATGTCGAATCACCACATTGGTGTCCATGGGACCAGTGAAATGATCATCTGCGCTAAAAAACAAAGAAATCATTGCTGAAAAAACAATGTTCAACAACACTGTAAATTCATACTAGGAGCAAATTTTGAATAGGTCTTTTACAAAAACAGCTTTGATTAGTTTCAAACTGGAAAGGCACAAGTACACTAGGTAAGGATCGTGTCTGTTTTTATTGCTTTTCAATAATATAACATGATTATGTTTAATGTTTCAGCATCCTTTAGTTTCAATGACAATTTTAAACCATGGGAGGCATCACTATATGGAATTACTTTACACCTACTTACCTAATACTTTCTTGCACTTTCAATCACTTTTCTAAAATTCAAATTTTATGTTTTTGTTTTTATAGTTGCCTAGACTGTTGTATATGCTGCATTATTGGACTATAAGAAGCAGTCGGCATAGGCCTGTACACCTACAAATGACAGCTTCAAAGCATGTTTAGCTTGTGTATTTCATATTGGGCAGAATGTCGTCATATAGTATTGAATTTGTGCCCATCCAACCTACCTGTTATAGAGAACTATATCAGGTCTCCATACATAACTACCCGGTATGCGGATGGTATCAAGGCCGTCATAATCATCTTTATTCCATTTAAGGTGTGCATCAAACCACACTTGCCGTATCCATAAATATGCAGTTAGAATTTGGTTTCGCTCATCCTGTAATATATTGAGAAAGGTGATCATAAAAGGGGAATATTACAGTTAAAACAGTAAAAAAAAAAATAAAACACAATAAAATAAAATACAAAACAGCAATACAGATATATGTGTATCTGCATGGATCAATTTCACTCATACAGTTATGTGCACTGTGGGAGTTTACCATGTCAATTATCTGGGAGAGTGTAACCTGTAGAGTTACATTCAGGATGGTGTTTGTGTCCTCTACAGGCCTCAGTGCGCTAGTGTAGTTTGTGAACAAATCCTTTAGGAGTTTCTGAGCATATCTTCCATGAGCACACCAACAAGCTAGGGCAAGGAACAAAACAGTTTAAAGTTATGTTAACACAAAACATGTGATGCATTTCAGTATTCATGTATTTCCATTTTAATCGAGAAAAATATGTGTTTGCTATGAAAGGCATGCTGGTGTGATCACAGATCATTAGATTTTCAAGCCAGTGACATGCACAACAAAGGCAGTGCTGTGGATTTAGAGGGTTGCAAGAAAAGGGAAAAACATGTGGGGCATGTGAGACAAAATATGGATGGTACAGCAGATGGTGGTAGGGAACAAAGGGCAATGGCAATCTATATTTCCCTTCTATAAGGCTCTAGAAATAGACCAAACACATCTGCCAACATGTGCCAACAGTGACTTTCTCTGCTAAAGCTCTGTATATGGAGTGCAACATGCAACATTAATCCAGTGAACAAACAACAAATAAAAATGAGCCTAAACCTGGAGGCAAAGTATTGGGAAATATTCGTCAAACGCACGAAGCCATTATTCACGCATTAAAATAAAATCTAATTAAAATAATCACTCATCAATCAGGAAACGAGCAGGAAGAGTTTTCAACAGGAAACGTAGTTTATATCACTAAATTTATTCCCAGTGTCAACAATGGATTTGGACTAACCAGATGTTAACCTCGAGTCCTGTTTCAATAAAGCCTCTGAGCTGGATGCAAAGAAGGTCTACAGGATTATGATGACAGCAAAATCCCCAAACAGCTGGCAACAAGTTTGCGGATTGCGGGAAACAGCTTGAGGGGGAGAGGAAATATGAGGTGAAAAGGATGTTCTATAAAATATAATAGATGCAATGAAATACAGATGACTGGGATCACACGTCCAACCACACTTTATAGAAAAATGTTATCTAAAGCTTTCTTCTCTGCTAGGACAGTTTTAATATAGTTCCCTTTCATATGATATTAAACCAACCTAAATAGGAACGCAAAACTGATCGACATACCGACATCGTTTTAGATTATACGAGGTAAACAGAAAATAAAACGAAAGTAACTTACTCGGCAAAATACCGACACACAGCAGCCAGCGGAATAAAGTCTGGATTCGCCATTGTTTCATCTTGCTGAAGCAAATGCCCTCCATCCGAGAACCATTTGAACTGCTCTGTCCCCAAACACGTTTTATTCGCCGAAAATAGTCTTTACAAAAACACACCGATGGGGGAAGTCAGCAGCGATGTAATCCGGTGCTGTACAAGCCCAACAAGCGCTCGGGAAGGGGCGGGACAGAACGAATCCAGCTGATACGACCACGTGTACACCCTGCACAAACACGGCGAGTTAAAGGTGGTGTTGTGTATTATCTTTGATGGGGTTTTGGTGGCGAATTAATGATAATAAGAACAGTCCCCCTGTTTGCTGTGATTCAGCACCACGGAGAACTACCGGCAACTAACAAACAAATAATAACACATTTCTCGCTCCTTGTCTTCGGGCTAAATCTGGCCAATGATTTTTTTTTTTTTAAAGATAATAATTACATAATACATAATTTGCATTATGTCGAAATATATATGCTGTAGCAATCACAACACTGTCCTCCTCGACTTTCTCTTCCGGGTGCTGGTGGTCCCCACCTACTCGTTTTACACGACAAGGATGCTACACCCGCAGGCCCGTTATCATCTCATCGGAGCATTCATCTGAGGTCGCGTAATGCAAACAACAAAACAAACAAAACAAACACCCACTAAAATGCGGGAATTTAAAATGACTGGATGAGCCGAGCAGTGTTTTAGGCGATCGACGATAGCTGATTGAGAAATGCACGTCCACCGCCCTGCATACTTAAATATTATTGTTACAGCGTAGGTATTGTTGGGAGAGACCACTGGCAAACAGTAAACAGGGTGAAGGTAGGATGGATGGATTTAGCCATTACATGTTCAGTAAATTCACGCGAATGTTTTAAATCTGAAATGTTCCCGAGTGGTTCAAGATAAATATTGACCTTATGGATGTACTTGACATGTTTACTCATCTCCAGTCTATTTTCTTCTTACCTAGCATAGCTAAAGATGCCAAGAGCGTTATATCCCATATGTGATCATCTTTACACGATTGTTTCTTTTCCCGCTGTCGCAATCTAAAATGCTACAAAGTTCAAATATTTTGGGGCATGAAAGACCCCTGGTTATTAGGGTATCCTTCGCCACCTGTGTTCTGGCGACTGTGTGCCTACCCCTGCTCGGGCTCATCACTTGTGTCTTCATATCCTCTGTTTTTCATTTTGAAGATGCCACTGGTACACACTGCCAGGTAATGTGTATGTTTAGTTCTATGGTAGTAGTTGCAATACCTTATTATGTATTGATTATATATTTTTAACCTAAACAAAATTCTTGATGTGTGTTTAGGTTCCTAATTACCTGCCATCTATAAGTGCCTCTATCAGCTTAAGTCCTGAGTGCCACATTTGGCGATTCTGCATTGGACTACACTCAGCACCAAGGTTACTGGTGGCTTTTACCTACTTCAAGTTTTACAAGGCTCGCTTTGCTACCAGGTTTCCAGAGAGTTTACTCAGCTGTTTAAACCTGGGCTTTTCTATATCTGAAAACCTTGGACTTTTGTTGCTCACATACGTATCATCCACTGAAACTTACTGTGAGTATTCTGAATTTAGTTTGCATTTTTGTACAGGCCTTGTCTGCACAAATATAGTGTAATACTATAATAATAATACTGATAATACTATTACCTATTCTTGGACATTAAAAACAAGCAGTTTCAGTTGTGCTAAGTATAATATGACTGGTGGTTGGTGCATTTATGTAAAGTTTAATAACATATTATCACAAGTTCTCCCCATTTGTTGGTCAAATTTCCCTTCCTCTTTGTGTTTTTGCTCCTTAGTTGTGCATAAGGAAGGTTTTGTCCTGTTCATTGTAAGTTCTCTAATCTACATGTTGATAACCTGCCGTTTATGGAAATCTATTAAGAAATATTCCTTAAGTCCTGAGGTAAGAAATAGCAAATGAGGCACTAGAACTTAAAAACTGCCATATCATTTGTAGAATTACAGTCAATTTCAGTATTTGTTTACTTTGTTGTGCCCTCACAGGATGCCAAGTCTCACCACTGGAAAGTGCGTTTCTTACTTCTCAATGTATGTTTCTGTGCTTTTGCCGGATTCTTTTACTGGAAACACAACATGTACTGTGAATCAGGGAGTGAGTATTTAACCCATCCTTATGTTTCTGTGTGGATTGTGTGCTGCTTTATTAATATTAATCATCAACCATCATATTTACAGTAATGCAAATATTCACAATATTCTGACCAAATTATATTTTTTCTGTACTCTGTTTCTTCTTTTATCAGGTTACACATTCTTTGCCCTGTTTGAGTATCTAGTTGTTTTCTCCAATATGGCCTTCCATCTTACAGCCGTGTGGGACTTTAAGAGCCGGGAGGTCATGCTCATTTCATCTTCAGAGGATAAAGACTTCTGACTAGAAAGTCAAGGACTAGGTACTACATGTACCACCCCCCAACCACCTGATGACAGCAGCCTTGATCCTGCTGAAGCGGAAGAGTGGGATGAAGGCCTTTTCCATATATTTCCATGATGACCACACACAAATCCTTAGTGAGTGATGATGTCTGACAAATGAACATAAGATATGCACATGTGCTACTGTAGGGGTATTAGGATAACTTTAAGTGCATTCTTTTGCCTCAGTGTCTCATTCATGGATGCCTTCACCAACCTACATGATGTTATGTAATGTGACATTTTAACTTTTATACACTGCACAGCAAATTTGTGGTCATACTAGAAATGTGCCAAAGTAAAGTGATAGTTCTTCAAGTATGCTTGGCTTTTATTTTGAAATATAAACTCAAGGATAGGAAATGGATGCATTCTGAATTCTAAGCCTTAGTGTCCAGCTTCAGAAACACTGCACTCTATTTAGAGTCCTCAAAAAAGATTGGCACCAATACTCACTTTCATGTAATAAAATGCAATATTCAGGTTGCTGTTGACAAAGCGCTTTATTCTATGTTGTTACTTATTTATGGTTTATTTTTTAAGGGCAAGTATATTACATGAACCACATTACACACCAGAGTATTTTTAATCTTAGCTAGTTTGCCGTGCCCATTCCTAGTCGGGCTTTTAAAACACAAACAGAGACATAATAAAGTTCAGTAAATCATAACTTTAAATACTTCTGCAATATTGGCAGTTGAAATGTTAATTTAACACTTTTCAAATCAGATTTCCTCAGTAATATGTGAGGAACTGTGCACACTATTGTGTCCTGATTACCTAACTCTTCGCTGTGCACCAAAATTAAATCCCCCAATAAAAACCTGTAGATTTAAATGAAAGAGTATACTCCAGCTTGACATGCCATATCAACAGATTTAGGAAAAACATGATAAAATCAAATTAAATTAAAGTACCTAAATTAAAAACAATCAATCAACCAATCAATCAATGAACCGTGTAAAATTATCCAATACAGTGAATACCTTACCTGAGAAAGTCCTATCTTTGTGAAACTGATAATACTCAGGTCTTGTTAACACTGTGTTAGGCATAGATTCACATTTTTGTGATGATGGTTAAATTGGCAGGTTACAGCTCAAAGTTAAGATCAGCCTATAATGTCAATACACAAGCCTATATTATCTGATCTCAATAACAGGAAGATTCAGCTAAAAATACCTATGTAACTGGCAAATTTAATTTAGGGTGCACAATTTAAGTTTGTTTAGCCTGACTACCTTTACACAACTTCAGCGCATCTCTTTATACTAGTTATACCATTATCAGTACCATATCTGTTGGTGCCTGTCCTGTTTAGGCCTTACACTTTCCATGTATGCACAAAGGAATTCCTGCACATGGGAATAAATTTGTCTGGTTAAAGTTTAAATGTAATTGTTTGCATATTTGTGCAAACTGTGCTGTGTCTAATAAACAAATCACTGTAAAGGTTATTTCATCGTTCTAACAGAACTTAAAATATATATATGCACTTCAACTTATGATTGACTTAAGACATCATTATATGCTACTGTTCATTTGTATTATACCACCAAGATTGTAAGGTAGTCTCAAAATATTTCCTCTGTATATATCTTGCAGTATGATTGAATTTGGACTGCTCTGAAGTTTCTTATAATCCACCATATATCTAAACCAGATGATGCAAATGATCAAAGCTTAATATTGTGTAGGTTCTAATATTAAACAATCTATCAATCAATAATATTAACCAAATATTATATGACAAATGTATGTGAAGCGCATCACTAAAAGTTTATTACTTTGTTCTTCTGTTTTCAGATGAAGTAGTCAGTAAATATCTTCAATATGTCATTAAAGATTTTAACAAAAGCTATATAATACTGAAACCTATGAACCATGATGTGATGACAGTAATTTTCTCCAATATTAATTATTTTATTTGCACTCAAACTTAAGGATATTTACCATAATATACTGGCATGACTTGGAAAATACCTCAGTGTGCAGGTTTACTCTACAGGAAAGCTACAGGACCCTGTGTTAGCCCAAACAGTCAACATTGCAGGCATATACTCTGCAAAGTGTGTACATGTGTTTAATAACAGGAATTCTAAAAAAAAAAAAATGAGTAAGAAAAGTAACAACAAATAATATATTTTTCTTTTTAATTCAAGCACCATTATTCTTTTAAATAGAGGTCTCTATCAAACAGTCAAGGTTTCCCTTTATAGTATAACTCTGAATTGATAACCAGATTAGTAACAGTCAAATAAAATTTTTGGACACCTAAAATTTCTCAGCAAAAGCCATAAACCTTCTTCAAATGTATCTTAGTTCAACAGAGCAGCATGTTTTGGGGCATTAGATCCCCTTTACTTCAAGGGGTGTCCTGCCAAGCTTTGCTGGTGTGCATGCAGGAACGTATTGCACTTCTTGGATTTCCACCTCGACACACCCTTTGGACAGAGGTCACACCATTCCAGCCTTTTCGCAGTGAAGCAGCAGATGTCCACACCTGTCCTAACACGCATCTAGTTGTGTTGTTGCTGTGAATATCCTGGGATGTAGCCTTCCTTTTGAAACAACACATGTGGTGGAGAATATGATTACATTTATCCAGCTTAAAATGCTGGCATGTTGACTTGCTTAAAATTGTGAGCAACTGCCAAGCAAAACCTGGATTGGTGTCTCATTCAATAAGACACAGATGAGCCAGCAATCTGAGATGCACAGGACGAGGATGTATCTAAGCAAGGCAAGGCAAGGCAAGTTTATTTATATAGCACAATTTAACAACAAGGTGATTCAAAGTGCTTTACAGAGACATTAAAGAACAAAAACAAATAAAAAGCATGATTTAAAGTTGATTAAAAAAACTGTAGATAAAATCAGAACGGTAGATAAAATCAGTAGTTAAAATGTAAGTTTTGAAATGTAAGTTTAACAGTGTGGATTTGGTGTTTTATTGAAATGCAGCTGAGAACAGGTGAGTCTTCAACCTGGATTTAAATAAACTGAGTGTTTCAGCTGATCTGAGGCTTTCTGGGAGTTTGTTCCAGATATATGGAGCATAAAAGCTGAATGCAGCTTCTCCGTGTCTGGTTCTGACTCTGGGAACTGATAAAAGACCGGATCCAGATGACCTGAGGGATCTGGAAGGTTCATACTGGGTCAGGAGGTCACTGATGTATTTTGGTCCTAAACCATTCAGAGCTTTATAGACCAGCATCAGAACTTTAAAGTCTATCCTCTGACGGACAGGCAGCCAGTGTAAAGACCTCAGAGCTGGACTGATGTGGTCCACTTTTTTGGTCTTAGTGAGGACTCGAGCAGCAGAGTTCTGAATGAGCTGTAGTTGTCTGACTGATTTTTTAGGTAGACCTGTAAAGATGCTGTTACAGTAATCAAGCCTACTAAAGATGAATGCATGGTACTAGTTTTTCCAGGTCCTGTTGAGACATCAGGGCCCGTATCCCTAAAGAATCTTTGTGCAAAAAGTGGCTCCTAGCGGCCAAATTCTAAGAAAATTCTCAGAGTCATGACGTTTTCTTAGAATTTCCCCTAAAAGTGACACGACAATCCCAGTTAATATAAAAGCTATTCCTCAAGATTCCTAGCGCTTAAAAGGGCTCCTAAGGCGAGATCTGCTAAGAGCAGGGAAGAGGACTTTTAGTGGCTTAGGAGTTCCCCTAAGCAGCTGCACAAAATGGCCAACAGAAGAGGCAGGAGAGATGTCCTGCAAACACTGGATGACAGGGAATTATTGAGACGCTACAGATTGGATCGTGCAGGAATCATGTTTGTGGTGGATCTCCTTAGAGATGCAATTACTTCACCAACTCGACGCCACAACGCTATTACACCGGAGACGAAAGTAATCACAACCCTGAGGTATTTGGCAACCGGGAAAATGCAACAATGCAGCAGTGATGACTTGGGTCTGTTCCAATCCTCTGTCAGCAGAGTCATCACCCAAACACTGACAGCTTTGTCACAACCTAATATTGTGACACAATTTGTTTCATTCCCGCTGGATGCCCGCACTTTACACACACATAAAAGGGCATTTATGGACATTGCAGGATTCCCTGGCGTTGTGGGTGTAATTGATGGAACACATGTGAGAATAATTGCGCCATCAGAGGACGAGGCTGTCTTTGTTAACAGGAGGAATTTCCACAGCATCAATGTGCAAATAGTCTTCAATGCGGCCTGTAAGATTTTGGACATTGTGGCTAAACGGCCAGGCTCCACACATGATGCGAGAATGCTCTCCGAGAGTGGCATCAGACAGCTTTTTGAGAGACGCTATGTGCCAGCTAATTGCCACTTGTTAGGGGACAGTGGCTACCCATGCAAACCATGGCTCCTTACACCTTACCTCCAGCCACGCCAAGGGCCCCAACTAAACTATAACAGGTAAGCCAAACAATACAAAAATCATGGAAATGAAATGCAAGCAATATGTTAGAGCATCCAAGTAGTGCAATATTTCCATCAAATAATTAAAGGTCTCTGTATTCTATTGTAGGGCCCACAAGACAACAAGAGCGGTGGTGGAGCGTGGCATAGGCCAGCTTAAGAGGCGCTTTCATGTTCTCCACGGAGAGGTGCGGCTGAGGCCTGAAAAAGTCAGCAAAGTCATCATAGCCTGTGCAATATTACACAATATTTGCAAGGTTAGACAGATTGCAGAACCTCTGGAGGATGGCGATGGGATGAGACAACGATGAGGATGGTGGTGAAGAAGATATTTACATTCCACAGGGGAACCTAGCCCAGAGTGGACTGCCTTACAGGGCAAACTTCACAAATTTACATTTCAGGCAAGCTGTAGCCCCATGTCTTTTGAGAACTTGTGATGGTATTAAGAACTACCACAGTTTTACTGCACATCACCTGCAATTGTTAAATGCAAGACACAGAACACAATCTGTAAATGGTTTATTTTTTAGGTGTTCAATTTTAAGGCGGTAGTACTCCTCCTGAAGGGAAAGGACTTTTTTTTTGTTGTTCAAACACATCAATTGTGAGTTGCAATCTGCTCTCCTGCAGGGATGCTGACGGAGCAGGTGCTGCGGATGGGAATGGTGTTTGATCCGCTGGGCTATCCTGATATTGTGTCCCAGGCGCGCCTCTTGCCTTGGCTAGTGACAGTTGGGCCAAATTTTCCTCGTAACATACCTTTATGGGCCAGCAACAAACCTTGCTCCTCAGCTCCAGTTCGGCTTGTGAGTCCTTTTTTTCTCTCCATTTTCTGTGTTTGTAGGATATTTGTTAACAAGCCTTTATAAATAGTACCAGCCAGCAATCACAGACATTGATAAAAGCTGAGCCGTGTTACCCTCGTTAAGACCACACTGGACTTGTAACGTTGTGATTTCTACTTCATTAAGGACAGCCCCTTGAGATAGGCCATCTTGTTTTCAATGGGGTCCATATGGGAGTGAAAGTACAAAATATGCCAGCTAGGATATTAATATGAGCAAATAAGACACGAATCATTATTTGAACAGGGTGTAATGAGTTTAAGTTTTCACATATTTTAGATTCTAATGTTAGGCTATAACCCCTACAGCTTACTATTCATTTTCCAGATATTTTCTTGAATGTGAAATATTATTTACAATTACAGTCAGCATAAGATTAGAGTGTATAATATGTTTATTGATTTGAGGGTACATCCTTTGCTCATTATCACCAAAAGCTCATTTCCATCAAACTTGTAGGATCAACCAATCACGGCTTTTGAAATGATGACTCATACCTAGCAACGGGGTCAACCACACCTCCTCACTAAGATAGGATTTCCCATCCATTCCTTGCTCAGAGTTCACTGAAAATGTTCTGGAATCACTTCTAAGCTAAAACTCCTGGCAAGGAATTTTTAGGTTAAGTTAGGAGCTCTCTGAGAGGATTCTCAGAATATTTAGGGATACGGGTCCAGATCTTTTGTCCTTGAAATATTCTTGAGGTGATATTAAGCTTTTTTTGTAAGCAGGGGAAAGTGCCATCGCCTTGACCTTGCTGTTGTCAAGACTGACGACCTGTCCAAGGTGAACACCACCTCTCATCTCATGGGCTGTATCCCAATTCAGGGTCTGCAGCCTTAAAGTACGCATTTCAAGGCCGATTACGTCACGGCGGCGCGCCGAAGGCTGTCCCAATTCAAAGGCTGCTCGAAATGCGGCCCTGAAATGCGTCCTTCATTTCCCTGAATTTTAAGGCTATGGCAGTGTAGACTTCGTGGCCTAACATATCCCAGAATGCATATCGCAGCGGTGGGTGTGGATAATTTTGCGGTGGATGAGGTGGATGAGGGGCGGCCAAAGAGTAAACTTTTTAGTACTGAATATTATGTCACTTATTTATGTGCAAATGTTTAATAAAGAAGAACATTAAACATTACTGTTGGCCACATGTCGGCAAAGTTATGTGACATTAGTGACGTTTGTACTAACTTGGTTTTAAAGCCTTTACTTTAAAATATACGCCGTTCAATAGCTGAGCTTAATCTTACAGAGAATGATCAAAGCTCATGTAGAAAGAAATAAACAAATGAACAAAAGATTTTCTCTTTCATTTCTGTCAAACAAAGCTGTACACGTATCCAGCTGTTAGTATCATGGTTGCTAGGCAACCTGGGCAGCGCAACGGAGGCTAGACCGTCCCGTTTCACAAGCCTCGCACTTCCGGCCTTAGCGGTCTTCGAGTACGCGGCCCTTGAGGATCGTTGAGGCTGCTACTTTAAGGCTGCAGACCCTGAATTGGGATACAGCCATGGTATCTGGGATGGACTCAATCAGCCATGACGGCTTGTGTAAAATCTGGTTATAGCTTGTTGAATTCAGCTGTGTAACTCTACAAAGAGCAGAGATGGAAAAAGTTAGAGTTTTTGTTTTAATGTCTCTTTAATGTCTCTCTTCAGCTTGGACGCTTGGATCAAGTATAGCCTACACTCCAAACGCTAGGGGGCGTCATTAGCCGATGATGACTATACGGAGGAGGAGGGAGTACTAGTCCCTTTGCACTGTAGAGGAAGACAGCTCACGTCTGTCCACATTCTGCGGCTTTTTCGGTTCGGTCTCTCGGTCGGTGGAAGAGCGAGACCTCTCACAGGAGGTGGAGTTCGCCGTGCTTAAGCTACGCGGGACCAGTCGTCTCTTGCGATGTTAACAGAGAGCTGAAAAGACAGACCTCCTTGCTCCAATACATGACAGGTAACTTTATCCTGTGTTGTGGTGTCCCTGTAGTAGCATTCAGCGTAGATAAAAACTACAATCCCTCGTCGGTAGCGCTCTCTCTTGTGGTTAGCTAAACGTCAGCAGTCGCTAATGTGCGCCTGTAGAAAATGCAGCAAGTCGACAGTGAAATAAACACCTCCATCTGAAAACTATAGAAGCGTCTATATGAGGCAGGTTGGACTGTTATTTTTCCATTGGAGGCTATTACACCCAATTGTCGAGTTAACGGAGATGTCGAGCTAGCTAGCTAGCACGCCAAGCCCTTTTTAGACATCAAACTACGAGACGGACCAGACTTCTGTCACTTTCTCATAATCTTTTTACTTCTCTTCCTGAAGCGATATTTTGGGGAATTATAGGGATAAAAAAGGCCACATACCAACTAAACCAGCATAGTAATGGCTTAAAGGTTACCTTAGCTACAACCAGGTATTAGTAAGCTAATGACTGTTCGATGGCTCGTTCAGGAAGAAGAGTCACACATGAGAAGTGAGCTTTATGTAACAGCATTTCTTGGTGTGCTATAAGCTGCTTAACGTAGTTCCCTGTCCCTGGGAAAGCGGTCATATGTTGTAGTATACCACCACTACACTCCGAATGTGTTATGCAAGAGTTGTCAGAGTGTTTGATGGACTCTTATCTTATTTCCAGCGTACACAAGTCATGGAGCTCCACAGATCCTTGAGCTTGTGGATATTGTGTTTGTGTCTCGTTGGAGAAAGTTGGACTGAAAAGCCAAGTTCACCTACACCGGTGGACAGTCAGCTTGCTGAAAATGGAATGCGAGGTGAGTAATCAATCATGGCAATAATTTGTTATAGCAAACCGTGAAAGATGTAATTGTATCCCTCTTGACACACACTATACCGCCTGTTTGAGGACAGCAGTCTGTGTCACAACATTGCTATTGTTTGCAGGCACTAAATGTAGCCATGCTGAGAATAGTCTGGCTGGCATTTGCCATTAAGCCCTGTCCTCCTACTTCGATCTAGCCACTGAGTCAAACAATAAGCAGTTCATTAAAAAAAAAAAAACATTAGTGGAAAGAATGACTATTGGGTGAATGTAGGCATTTTATTTCCAGTAAATAATAGATTAGACTAATTATTTTCCAACTACTTGTAGCACAAAAGACAAAGGCGCACCAGCCAATTATAACCTTGTTATTTAGAAGTCTGCTAGTTTAATGATTTTTTTATTGGATTACAATGGATTTTTATTTTTTTACCTTGTAAATCGTTTCTATACTTTTTTGAATAGCAAACCAGTACCACTGAATTAATCATTTCTGCATTTTTATTATTGAACAGTGCAGTGAAATGGGAAACTGCTCAAATCGTCTACACGCATCAGTAGAGATGATGCACTTCAAATGTATTTTACTCCTAAAAATTTCAGTGTGCCATATAATTTATTCTTGATGTGACAGTGATTTTTAAAGCTTGACTGGTATTCTAAATTATCATGGGAGACAGTGGAAGAAGGATTTATGGGGTGGAAAAGCTATGGGTGTATTCTTCATCTAAATGGAAGCTCACAGATTGACGTGAGTAACCTGAGCTCTTTTAAAAAAAAATATATATATATATATATATGCAAATATCTTATCTTGTGTCTCTGGAGGTTTGCAAACCAAATGAGAAAGAGAGAGAAGGCCAGGTTTGGCGTTTGAGAGTGTTACAGGTGGTAGACTTTTTACTGAAATAACTGTCTTTTTTTTTTTTTTTTTTGTTTAACGCAAAGTGTGTTAACGTTGAAAGTGAGTAATCACTTTGTGGTATGTGGCTTTGCAAGTTTGCTAAAAGTTGAAAGCGTGCATGCTCACAAATGAACTTATAACTACACGGAAGTTCACCCACACCATAAGGTACACTTTGCAAGTTAAAAAAGTTTTATAGGCTTACAGACACAAATTCATGGTCAGAAATTATTTCAGGTATTAATCTGTGACATTTTTACTCTCTGTTCTCTGTCCTTAATTGCTAAGCCTGCATGTCAAAACATCCAGTTCTGGGAATTAACAAAACATGGATTGGTATGATGTGTTGATCAGTAGGAGGGGGCATTACACTGTAACCTCCGGCACAATGCAAGCCAAATGCCTGCAGTCTGTTATAGTTGAGGAAAAAAAACAATGTGGGTGTCATTGATTAATGATGAAGCTGCATGAGCTCATTTATGAAAGGGGAAGTGAGGTTATGTTTGCATACTGCTACACCATGTTATGGGAAAGATGGTACAACAAAAAGAAGAATCCTTGCCTGATAGTCAACACTGCTCAGTTTTCAACCTAGAATCAAGGTTTTTGTCAGTAATCTGTAGTGTGATTAAAAAGTTCCATAAAAATGTTTCTCCAGGAGTATGTTGTTGCTGTAAAAAATCCAAGTTCAGACCCAGAAAGGAAGTCTTGACCACTATTTCTTGTTGGCATGCAGGCAAGGCGTGCTTCCCTTTTAACTCTTTTCTTCATCGTTTCCTTTTGTGGTTAAAATTTAGTCAATTGTGTAGCAAAGCTTACTGCTTTAATATATGCTTCTTAATCTTACTTATGTTTTCTAAACTTGTTGTTTTGTAATATTAGTCATTCCCTTCATTGGTTAAAATAGTGTCTGAGATATACCTGAGATCAGAGCTGCATATAGTTCATACAAGATAGATTTAGAAGATAGATTTGAAATCAATAGAATATGAAGCTTTCATGAGTACTGTTCTTGTAAGTTTACCTGAACCGTGCTGCATTCAATCAAGGAATGCACACACACTCTTAAAACTGCCATTGCTGCACACATGCAAAAATGTTTTCCTCTTAATGGGAGTGGCGTCATCATCTCATATCTAGCAGAGGATCAGTAATCCCTCAGGAAGCAAAGTGACACAGGAAAACAGTGGGCACGCAGGGACATCATAAGAGACGTCCATTTTGATTTCTGTATAATTAGAGTCCTACATACGGATATTTTTATACAATACTAAAGCCTGTAGAATAGCAAACCTGAGTTTCTTGACATTAAACAGAATAGTGACAATGACATCTAAAATTATGATGCCTCTACATGTTGAAAGCTCATAGTTATTTAAGATCGATTCAGTTCAGTGAGTGGTCTGTTTTTGGTCTACACATAGGTGTAGCAGATACAGTCAAAAGTACCTGCCTTTGTAACAGCCCGCAGTAAGTGAAAGGCCTTATATAAACAAGCCTTCCTATGCAGCCAAGGAATGTTGCAGTTCAGTTATCTTTGCTAAAGAGAGTGCTGTGGGGAAGCCAATTCAGCAGGGGACATTGAGAAGGTTTTCTGTCTTTTCTGCAGGAAAGTGTACACAAGATTAAAAGCTATTAGCCTTTATTGCATCACAGTGTTGCAGTGTTACAAATGAAGTGCTAAGCGCAAAAAAGAACATCTTAGACATTATTTTTTTACAAAAACCTCTAATGTTATATAAATGTTTTTTGTTTATCTGTGCATAGTTACATCTACTCTTTATCCAGTTGTACTTTTTTTGTCTGTTTTTGTTTGTTTGGTATTTTTGGTGATTGTAAAAAGTAAATTAGTAATTGTAGAATAAGGAAAAAACTAAATATTAGTCGACGAATTCGTGGACCTTTGTCACTTAACAACTTGTGGATATGACTTCTGTTTCTTCACCAGATTTTTGTCGCATTGATGAGCCACTATGCAAGGATGAAAATGCCTTTCTCACCTTTGAAGCTATCCGTAATATCCATAAGCAGATGGATGATGATGCAAACGGCAATGTAGATGTCGTAGAGACAGATGGCGTAAGTAACAACCTGAAAAGCCCTCTAAGTTAAATAAGACTGAAGTGTTGCTATACTCTAACAATATCAATTCTGCCCTCTGTGTTGGAGAAGTGAAGTAATATTGATACAAAGGGTTATCTTTCGTGTTTTATCTCACTGACACAGTTTCTAACTTGCTCTAAGAATAAGACATCCTTCTTTGGTGGGGTTTTTCTTTCTTTCCCTCTTCACAATTCAAAAGAGAGCTCTTTCTCCTGAAGTCTGTGAGTGAGGGGCAGGGATACAACCAGCTGAGATCCTGCTCTTAGTGAGGGAGTGTTCTAAGGCTTGGACACACTTCACTAGAGCTGAAGCTGACAGTGCTCGGAGCCTTATATACTCATTGTCATGCTCAAAATTCTAGTTTGAGAGGATTTGAGCTTTCAGACATTGCACATTGCAATGTGGGCAAACTGTGGTTATAAAGGTACTATTAACAATACTTAGGTAGGCTGTGACATATAAATTACACTCAGTTGGTACTAAAGGCCACAAACTGTGCCAAGAAACGATCACCCACACAATTACACCACCAACAGCAGCCTGAACCACTGATACAAGGTAGGATGGATCCATCCTTTCATATCGTCTCTGACAAAGTCAAATATCTAAATCACAGTAGGAATTGCGACTTATCAGAACAGGCATAGGTTTTCTTATCATGGTTTTTCTGTCCAATTTTGGTGAGCCTATGGGACCAGTAGCTCTGTATAAACACCACTGAAGTTGCAGCATTTTTACAAACCAATTCTGGTTCATCCGTTTCACTAAACGATCCGCTTTCCCGTTTCTCATTCTCCGTTGCCGCCATGCTTTTTCGGCCATGTGCGTATGAAAACAAAAGCACTGCACATGCACGTTTTACCCATATTCTATCGCAATATTTTATTTTCTTATCGTTGCCTAACATTGTACCGGCATTACCATGAACGGTATGGTATGGCCCAGCCCTAGTTGAATGAGTGTACCTAATATAGTGGCTATGCTGTTACTTTAAACCCTCTGTCATCTAAAATTTTGTAGATTTTGCTCCAAAGGTGGCCAGATAATGACTGTCTAACTGGTAGGTTCATCCTGTTGCACTCCAGTGCTCTTGCTGATATACCCTTTTCCCTTGTCAAATAATTAACCTGGTGTATTTACTGGCTTAGAAAGCATAGCTGGTATTCTTTCTACCCTTGCCTCTCAGAGTTGAATCAAAGGTATTTTTGAATACTCTTGACAGCTTTTGTCATTACAGTAGAATCACAACCATGGAAAAGACAGTCCTAAAACAACACATGCAAATGAAGGCCTAGTATGAAGATGGGTGTGGTGTGGGAGAGTATTTCTCGCACTAAATCCTGTTGTAACTTGCATGTGATTTGTAGACAATTATGCTGCAGTTTCTTTAAAAAAATGTAGCACAAAGGGGATTTGTGAAGCCACAATCTGCTTTGTGCTTATGGTAGAGTAATACTGCACAGTACAGTAGTTCTCCTCAATAGCATAAATTATAAGCAAAACAGAAAAAAAATACATATGCATATGTACAGTAGTGTAATGTTGCACTGTAAGCTTTAGTGTAAACTACAAGTTTTGGCCTCGAGAAAGCCGCCTCTGGTGACTTGATTCAGGTATGGTTCGGGCTCAGTCTGTGTTATGCAGCTGAGGCCAGATCAAAGCAGGTGGCACGATCACTGCTTTTAAGAGGGGCACTTGGCATGCAACCCCCCTAAAGCAAATAATGAAGAGAAGCACAGTGAGCAATCGTATGTGTAGTGGCTTTTAGCCAAGAAATGGAAAGCTCAAAATGATGATGAAGAGTACTTCAAGACAACCCTCTTTTTCTTGTTAATCATACAGTGATTAAATAAGGTGGGGAGTTGCTTTCTTTACGAGCAAGATGAAAGTGTACATCTGGTCTCTTAACAGTAACCTTGGTGACTCTGTCACATTATACAGGTCCTGCTAATTTTCCATTGAATATGTTCGGGAGTGCTGTATTTCACCTGCAGCAGAGACATCTTGCTGCACTGTAGTGAAATCTTCCCACACAAATCTATCAAGAAAGAAAGGCATCATGACTTATTACTGTCTTTCACCCATGACTCTGCTTTTGTGGGAGTGCTAGATGTTATGTAGGGTTCATTTTTAAAAACCTGGTGAGTGGGTTAGCCTACAATACAGTGGGCAATCAGCAATGTGGTTCCAAAAGCCAGTGAGGGACAATTACCATTTCAGTGAGAATGCAAGTGGAATTTACACTACGATCAGTCTTTGGTACAGTTTAGTGAGCATGACACTGTCTTATTCTAAAAGGAATACAAAAAAAGCTGTTTTTATGATTAAATGTATAGTAGTTTTGAACAAAAGTGAGAATGGCATTCTGTGTTGCACAATTAAATAATGAGGGGAAAATCCCTGGTGAGGTATTTATTATGTTTTATTTCATGTTAAGCGAGTGAAGGCAATGGATATATCCCACAGGAGTTGCATTTAATTGCACTAAAACGATGGATTAAATATTACAGCAGTGAAATGGGTCACAGTGCTCACAATCAATAGAAACCCTAAACACCATTTACAAATGTGGTCTTTCCGCATTGTCACAAAGCAATGCACCTCTTTGTAATAATGGTTTCATTAGAAGTGATCATGTTTTGTGGTGTCACAGCTTTGCAACATGAGAAGTTTGCCCTCATGGCGTTCTGTCTGAAAGGCTTTTTTTAACTATATGGCTATTGTTTTGTACACAACTCATGATATCGTTCTAAACATAGCCAAGTACTTTTACTGCCTAAATGTAAACAAACCCTAACTGAGAGCTCACCGTTTTTTCCCCACAGCCTCATCTTCATATGGGGTTTGTGACTTAACGTTTTCACTCTCGGTGTGAACCATGCATTTGCATTTTTTTTCCAAGTTCCAAAGCTATCATATGACAACATGGCGATACCTTAGTTGTAGTGATTGCCCTACAGCAATATTGTATTGTAGGAGCAACATCAACAAGGTAATATAAGGTGACACTCCCTTTCCTTTCACTCTTGATGTCACTCGCCCCTTTTAGCAGCAACATTTGTTTAGATAGTTTGGAGAACATGGCACCAATTACAATGGGTCTGATTTTTGTCTTGCAAAGTTCACACCACTTCAATTAAGCAACTAAGTTTGATATACAAAGGTATCATCTTTCAAAGCCAACTTTAAGGACTTAAAGATGTGCTCAAAGTTTGGTCATAATACGCTAGCCAAAGTTTTGAATGCACTGTCAGTTTCAGTGGTGAAATTGCAGTTGTAAAACAAATGTTTTAACAGTGTAGCTATTTTGTCATGCAAGTCTTGTAAAAGGTTTTTGTTTGTAGCCATTACAAATGTCTTTGTCATACTGCAGTTCCTGAGAGAAGATTTAAACTACCATGACCCCAAGGCCAAACATAACAGCTTCCATGGGGATGACCAGTTCATCAGTGTGGAGGACTTGTGGAATTCATGGAAGGGCTCTGAAGGTACAGTTTTGTTGCAAAAAGGGCCTTTCTTTCACATCTATTTCTATGTAGAGTTGTATGTTGTAAACCTTTTTCTGCACACTTGATACCTCCAAACACTACTTAATGTTTGATATTGTAGCAGTGATTTTCATTTTTAATGAAGCAGTCTTAGTGACTTTGATTACCAGTCAGAGAATGGCAGAGCTTTTATATGCCTGTAAATAAAGGTTTATGTGCTTCCCTCTGACTGAAAGTGTGTGTTACAGCTTATCCATGCTTGACCCTTTCACTCAATTAACAAAGGCACAAAGTAGTTGATAAGATTGCATGCCCAGCAAAGTGCACTGTTCTGCCAGAGTGGCCCAGAGTTAAGATCGTTGAAGCTGTCAGCACAAAATTCAGTCACACTTCTTTCTGACTATGTCCAACCATACTAATGTATTCTATTATACTCACTCAGAGCACTTTCATGTGCTGTATCTGGCACTCACCTTTTAGCACCCTTTCCTCTGACTGCTTTTACCACAGTTTTGCTCACAGTACTGACTTACTCTGCATTGCAGTTTCTTGACAAAGTTTTAGAGGTTCTGAACAAGGAAACAGGGTTATTGTACAAGGGAGCAATGTATTAACTTAGTCAACTCACAGTTTTGACTCTCTGCCAGGTGCTGGGGATCAGATTTGCCTTCCCCAATTATTCCTGTCAGCATGTTATGCTGCGGGGATCTCGTAGATCATTCAGTATGCGTATGCACACAGTCAAACAATGCATTTTGTGTCAACCTGTATTATGCAGTTGCAATAGTGATGCATTTTTTCTCGGCTGCAAGTGTTAGATTTGAAATGAATTGATGTTTATGAGGTTACAGCTGTTTCTCAGATAAGTTTTTACAGTGTAGCTAGAAAGGAGAACATTGGTTAAATTACTCCAGCCTTTGCTACAGTAATAGTTAATACTTAGTTTCAGATGTTGTGACTGCCTGAGGTCTATGAATCAGACATCAGGAAACACTTGGTTTCTTCCCTCTTGAATCTCTGCTCCCCTATATTCAAACATGCTTTAATTATTTCTGGTTTCAGAATTATATATTTTTTGCCTTCAGTCTGTTTTTAAGCAAGTGAAACATTTTCTATCTAGTCGAGGTCATCTAACCAACTGCTGGCGTGAGAAAGGAAGTGTAATTCCCTTTCTGGATTGCTTTGACTAACTGTTGTGCTACACGACTCTTAAATTAGTCGCTGGAAAGCTACAGCTGTCCACATGATTCCTTGAATCTTTAGAAGTTGTGTATCATCTGCATAACAGTGGAAGCTAGCACTGTATTTGTGGATGGCCCAATGGAAGGCCTGTGGGGAACACCACATGAGAAGAGGGCTGAGAATGAGCTGAATCATCCATTTAGGAAATAAAACAATCTAACTGACAAGGAGGATTCCTTGAACATCCTCAAACACAGTGAAAGATTACAGTCAAAGTTTCTCTTTTAAAACAGTTGTGTTAGAAAATAGCAAGACAGTAAAATATACTGCAGCTATTTATTGAGTTCTCTCTATGAAACGTGAATAAATATGAATTCTACTATTATAAAATGAATAAAAAACAGAAAGAACGAATGAGGCTGGAGGACAAACTGGCATGTAATTTGGTCTTTATATCTGGAACATTTGTGATTATAGAAATCCTTTGTCTTATATGTATTCACAGCTAACACTAGTGACAAACACTGCTATAATGCCAGACATGCTTTTATGGGGTATTTTAATTTAGAAGCAGGAAGTTTTAGAAAGGAAATCCTGTTGAGTTACAATTGATTATTATCTGTGAAGACTGATTCAAGTTCTGATGTTGTCTTAAATATCAATCATGATATTTGTTAGCAGAATGTCCATCCATCCATTTTCTGTCATGTATCTGGGTCTTAATCCTGGGGCAGCAGTCTGTGCCAAGATGCCCAGACTTTCCTCTCCTCCACCTCTCCCAGAGGAACACCAAGGCATTCCCAAGCCAAACCATAAATCTAATCTCTCTTGTGTCCTGGGTCTGCCCCGGGGCCGCCTCCTAGTAGCACATGCATGGAACACCTCACCTAGTAGGTGTCTGGGAAGGCATGCTGGTCAGCTGCCCATAGATTCCTGACTTACTGTGGGGAAGTAAGTTTGACTCCGAGCCCCTCCTGAATGGCCGAGCTCCTCACTTTATCTTTAAGGTTGAGTCCGGCCAATCACTGGTGGAAGCTCATTTCCATCGCAGTTTAACTCTTTTGGTCACTACCCAGTACTCATATTCATAGGTGAGGGTGGAAGCAAAGATCAACCGATAAATCAGCTACACGCTTATTACTAATACACTCGTCTTACTAGCAGAATGTATTTGTCACATTTTTTTTTTTGTTTGTAGGTTGTTATAAGAGTTGAAGGAAATACTTTTCATTGTCATTTCATTATCTGTAGTTTGATTGGATTTTTTTCATAGTGTTTATATTTTGGGCTACAGAAAGAATAATTGTCGCTTCGGGAACAACCAATGTGGTGCAAAATAAAGACTGAGAATTGTAATTATAGTGAATATTTTGTTTCTTCTTTTTGCCAACAGTGTATAATTGGACAGTGGACAAGGTGGTGGAATGGCTCATCAGCTATGTGGAGCTGCCACAGTATGTGGATGCATTTCGCAAGATGAATTTCAATGGAAGTGCCATGCCAAGGTGTGACATCATCATGACTTTATTTTCCTTTGTTTCTTTTTTCAAACTGAACCGATCTATGAACCCTACACATCACTGTGTGTGATAAAGTGTCTTGGTTTACTTATTACTGTGGAGATATTTTTATGTACTTAATACAACTTTTTAAAGTCATTAAATTGGCTGTCTTTGTTAATCTGTTTTATTTTGATATGGGTTACTTTAGTTTACCTTTGATGAATTAAGGACTTGTCAAGCGATCGCATTACAATCTTTGTTGTGTGTGTGTGTGTGTGTGTGTGTCCCGCTTTCTTCCTGCGAAATGAATGCACGTCTGGTCTCTTTCAGGCTTGCTGTAAAGAACACCACTCTGACACTCTCTATTCTGAAGATTTTGGATCGAAGCCATGTGCAAAAGTTGCAGCTCAAATCGTTGGACACCGTACTCTTTGGAGCACCACTGAGTATGTAACTTTATTTTTTGCAAGTCGTGTCTGACTTTTAGAAACACGGCTTCCCCAGCAGACAGTCTACTATATGAATCTCTTGCATTCAAATGTTTTACTGTGGAAAATAAGTTTCATTACCAACATGACCAACATCCTGCCCAATTTGGTCTACTGCTCTCATTTTCATTCGCTCTTTGTCCCTGTGAAGTGTTGTGGCCAGAGTCACCAGGTCTATGCAATGCTTGATTTATAGTACTGCACTAAATCTTAACTGTAGCCATGCCATAGCACCTTTCCAGAAACGCTACACATCACAGCAAAGCAGATCTCAATAACTCTTTGGTAATGAAATGTGGCGTATTGATTAGTGGAAGGATTATACCTCTGTGAAACATAATGTAATAGACTGTAATTGTGGCTAGCTTCCTCATTAGACTGAAGCAGTAACTCATAATTTGCCAGTTTAGCTTGTGTTTGTTTCTTCTGACAGATGTAACAATCTGTGTATAGACTCTGTAAGTCCCACAGTCTTCTCCCCATTCTGAATTCCAGTTAATTTAACTATTGTTAAAGATTAATTGGCTTTCACTCATGACTCATGTTAGTAAAACGCAGACACAACAGTGTACGAGTATAAACAACATAACCCACAATTGTGAAAGGTGTATGCTCATTCAACCCAGTGCTATCATTTAAGCTTAGGAAATCCTGTACCACCTGTATCAATTTCAGGGACTCAGGAAGATTTAGACTGTTAGACCACACTACTCTGTATTCCAGACACATCACTCTGCGTACAGAGGCAAATAAACACTCCACTCATCCTCTTCTTCTCCACTATCTCTGCTCCAATTCTGCACTTGTAGATTGTAATCCTTTAGGGGTTTCTCAGTTTTTTTAGCTCCTTAGGGATTTGTAACATCACAATGGATAGGTTGTCTTCGATATCATATGTCCTGTCAGCAGTTTAGATGTTTTTTTTTTAAAAATTGTTTTGATACTGGAGAATTATTTCCCAGGAATTTCATAGAGTAAAGGTGTGTATTTAGAAGAGTTTATGAGACGTCAAAAAGAAAAAAAGAAAATCTAATAAACAGTCAGTGGAACCAGGTATTTGCTTTAAGCACACACACACACACACACACACACACACACACACACACACACAAAAAAAAAACAGGAAAGGGGAAGAGTGTGTAGTGGTGTGTGTCTGGCATGTGTCATTGTGAATGTGTTTTGTAAGAGTCACCCGCAGGAAGACATTAGCAAGGGCTGTCTGGCTTTGACAAGCTCTCAAAACCAGGGGGTCCCACTAACAGCCAGACTGACCAACTGTGAAGCGTAGCAGCATTTTAAGACACACTGCACAAAAGGTTGCACCTAATCTGGCCAACAGTTGTGTAATAATTAACCCAAGCTCGTTTGGGTCCTGTTATTTCCAGTTCTGTGGCTAATTACTTGTCACTTGATGCTCTCTTGGTGGTATTCCTGAAAGAAATTGAATGTTTTGTTCACTGTATGTAAAAGGAAATTGCCTACAATAAATAGCCCAGCAGAGGAGTGGCATCAGGAAATTGCATTCTCAGAGATAATGCCCTGTTTTTCATTTTAGCGTCTGTGCTCAGTGAAGAACTATGATGCACTAGACATGCATTTCAGTAAGCATGACTCATTTTGGGTTATTGTGTTCCAGGTCATTTAAGAGGTAAAGATCTGTTACTCAAGGTCACATTATTGGAGGAGCGACCACCAAAATAAGGTTTTTCTTCTGTTGCCTGTCAGCTAGACGTTATTGACCCATTTTGATCAAAACGAGGTGAAAAACCTATCTGTGTGCTTTTATTCTTACATCAATGTAAAAGGAGTTATTCTGTACATTATCTATGTATGGCAGGGGCAGAGAGTGATTAAAATTCTGTGGTTACTATGCATGGTTCTCAAGTGCCCACAACTTGCTGTTTATTCATCTTATTCTGACAGGTGGTCTAAATATTTGGCCTGGAATAGGTAAAAAACTTACAGGCTTGTACTTCTGGATTGTCCAGTGTTGGCCTTCATTTTAAAAACTGTGTTTCTGCCCTCCAAGGCTACATGCAGGTCAGACTAAAAAAATATGGATATATTGTATGCAAAGTGCATTCCTGTTATTCTTACTTATTCAGTGGAACTGATAAGACTTGAGCTGTACAGGTACTCGAGATTTACAGCTTGTGTTGTAGAAGTTCTGTCTGTCGAGCTGGCACGATCTACTGATATATTCATTTTACTTCCCTTTGTCTCACTCCAGGAAGTATACTGTTCTTTCCTGTATACTCCTACTCAGGTTTTGCAAGAAAAACTTGTGTAACTTGCAAAACTTTGAGAAACTACGCTAGCTGCTACATGCATGTTATTTCTTCGACACATCAAATGACAAATATCTGTTGTTAGTTCCCAGCTTGAGTTTAACTTTAAGTTATTCTGTTAGTGGTTGTAAAGGGATCTGAATAGGGGATGTGTTCTTACAAGTAGGATACTTGATTCCAAGCTATTGTGACTCTGAAAATCTATAAAACCCTCACAGTGATAACGTCAATGAATACTTATAGTTGCAGCTAAAGTTTGAGCTTTAGCTTCACAGCTTCCCCAGATTAAAATAGGTCGTGTTAAGCTGTCTTTATCGTGGTCTTTTGCACTGGGTCCCTCTCACCGCAACCTGAAATTGTGCTGGTGAGCCTTCTATTTGTGTCACTCCACAGCAGTTGCAATATGACTATGAGATTCAAGTTTTACACCACATTCTTGTAAAATTTCTGTGTTGTTAAACAGCATTATCCTATAATACATGTTGCTGACCAAAATGCATCTCCTCATCTATAGGCCTGCTTAATGACTTAGTTTCTTGTCTTACTAAAATGTAACCTCATGTCTTTTTATTTCATTCAGTGAATAGACATAACCACTTGAAGGACTTCATGCTGGTCGTGTCAATAGTCATAGGCATGGGTGGATGCTGGTTTGCCTACATCCAGAACCGCTACTCTAAGGACCATATGAAGAAGATGATGAAGGACCTAGAGGGCCTGCAGAGAGCTGAGCAGAGTCTGCATGACCTACAAAAGAAGTGAGGGTTTTTCCCAACACCAACACAAGCTCTATTACATTTAATTGTATTTTCTGCACATGGCGTTCATTTTAGATTTAATATGAAACTGTTATTTTTGTCTTCACATGAGAACTTTTGAGCTTTTAATACATTTAAACTCATCATCCACTTGTCTGAGGATAACTCTCATACATTAAACTGTGTGCTATAATAATCAGCTGTAAACGGTTATTTCTGACATTAGTAGCTTATTAGCTTATTGAGCTGTAAACCTCCAACATTTACTGATTCTAAATGGTGGAGGTCACAAGTGAACAGAAGATTTTTATTTTCCACTTGAACATTCTGCTGATATCCAACCTTGAATGACAATCAAAGCAACGGCCTGACTCGTTGTAGCATGTTTGCAGGGTTACTCCCTAGTTCTTTTGCTCTCAACTTTCAATATTTTTCTGGTTTGATTGTTTGGATTTGTATATAGTTTTCCCAGGTTTGCACACAATCCTGGGAAAGGTTTGATTAATGGCATTCATTGTTCTCAAATAGGAACTTGTGTTATGTTATAAAAGACTGGCAGACCTGCTCTAGCGCCGGGCACTTATGTGTTTATACTTAGTTATCATCAGGCCTCAATGTACCCATTCCACGGAGCGTTTTTATGTTCAAATATGATTTAAGCAGGTGACTAATTTAGTGAAGCCAAAGTCTTTGGATCAATGGTGGAAGGTTTGCTTCATGCATTCGTGAAGCTGTCTGATTGCATGAGGGGTTTTTTTCTGCTGTTTTATTTATTTATTTTTCTGGCTTCATACACGAGCATGTCACAGCAAGTCACACATTAACTGGCTGCAGATGCATGTGATCAAGGCATGCTTACTTCTTTATTTAACAAACGAAAACACTGCTTATTACTGGTAGCATTGGCTGCAGTTTTATAGCCTCCATATCTGCGTAGTCGTAAAGGTAATTCTTAATTTAGTCTCCAGCCATCACTTCTGACTATACTCTGACAAATTGTTTAAAAGTACACATTGTAAGTACCAGTGATCAAAATCACACTTTTCTTTTAGAAGAGAAAAATCTTAGGAATTTGTAAAATGGTGGCCAAACCTCAGGGCTAAACCTTTTAGAATTTTAGAACTCTTTAAAAAAAAACAACTTTTGAATCGCACGTTTTATACTTTGCCCTTTCTTATATCTTATAATGCAAAATATTTCATACTCTGAGGAGTTTTTTGGCCATCGGATCATTCCAGCCTGTCTTGTGATTTAAGGTTTGAAATGAGATGAAATTTCAGTGTTTTAAAGTAAAGCTACATGAATTGGTGAATAAAAGAAAGGCTAATCTAACTATTTTAGTCCTGCTAATACCTGAAGGAATGCTCAGAATGTGCTTTGAAGTGCATATCCTATTTTGCCTTTCAAGGAGACTTGAACTCAGTTTTGACGTGATACATGAACCAAAGGTTTTTGAGCTTGAAGGTGCAAAGAGATTCCCATTTTATGGTTTTGCATCTCTAACACAGTTTATCCACTGGGGGAGAGGTCATCTTCAGGTAAATTTAAAAAAGGAATAAGCTCAGGCCACTCGAAAGAGCCACATAACTGCGTAACATTCTTGTCTTTATTCTTGAGAACAAAGGGAGAGGTGAACTCTTGTCGCAAATTTTTCTTTGACTGCCCTTATTACCCACATACGTTAATGTTTGTATGTTAAATGGGGGATAAATGGGCTGTTCAAGAGACAGGCTTTTGAAATATTCATTTTATGCTTTGTCAGTGCTTACTGACTGAACTGAAACTAATGTTTGTGTCTGTCATGGATTCTTGATTTTTTTTTTTTTTACAGTTGCACCTTTATCTCCTGCATCAGCATATTTTTGTAACAGACATGTTCTTTGTTAGTTCCTTTTCCTTTCAGTACACTAGGTGGAGGGAAAAGTGTTTTGTGGGAGTTTCCTGCTGAATTCCAACAAACAGTGCAACTAATGGCTTAAATGGGGACAAATCAGTGAGGTCAAACTCTGTCCTTCTGACGCTGCCAAGTTAGTCTTTGTGTTGACTCTGTGGATTTATACTTTGACTGTTTGTAAAACACCTGCCACTAGCATCTTTGAAGTGGATTTTGACTTTCCTTTTTTTGCTAAGCTAAGTACGCATAGTTAATTCTCCTCTACAGATCACATTGGCAAACCTTAAGTAAATATTAAAGGCCAGCAAGTGCAGACATTATTTAGTATCCCATGCAAGTAAACAGTCTGCACCATGGTTGTGCGTAATACTTATTAGTAGTTTGTCTGTCTGCAGATAGTAGTATAGTGCTTTACAGGAACTGCTCAGATCCCTGAATTATGCTTGTTTGTTCAGCACTGCAGTAAAATTTGCCTGTTACAATTCAGCAGTTTTTTGTTCAGCTGCATTTTAAACTTCAACTCAGTTCATTTTGGCCATAGAGGTCATTTAAATTCTATTTAATTAAAAATATCTGAAATGCAAGTTGAGAGCTTCAGTGGGAACTGCAGCTGCCTCAAATTGGTGTGCTTTGAGCTTTGACCCTCTTGCTTTATGTGTAGTTGGCTCAGAGGATTGTGGGTTAGAGTGGCAGGAAAAGCATGCGGGCTTGTGCAAAAGTGTGACTGCATGCAAAAAGGGCGTCCTATTTTTGGCAATACTGCATGCGACCTTTTCTAGCATAATAAATGCTATGACAGAAAAGGCTAGACCACGGGATCAAATACTTTTGTTGAGTCAAGTCATTTCAAAACCAATAGTATGAGGTCATGAGGATTATAGGGCTGCATTACTGTACAAGCATGGGTATTGTGTGCATTTCTGAGGCAATATGAATGCCAAAGGATATGCAGGTTCTGGTATAATAGGCTATCAGACAGGCAGCAGGTTTTTCAGGCATGCTTGTTTCAATAAGACCGCCACACAAAAATCAGCAGCTTGAGAGGTTTGTGCTCTGTCTTTAGTTGTGTGTTTCCTACTGATCCCTGCAGCCAGCTGCTCTCTTTCCATACCTTTAAGCAGATCCTGCGATGCTGTCAAGTAGCCTGGTCCAAACATGGCTTCACTGTTGGGAGACAGTGTAAGGAGGTTGTGACGAGAGCTGGATTTCCTGGGTGACTTTTACAACACTCTTTGACCTGGCCTCCCCCTTCACTGGTGGGCGAGTGTTTTAAGCATGACTGTTAAACATGTCAGCTCTGATGCAATTCACCCACATTTGAATTTGGGTGTGGTGTGCAGATGAAAGGCCTGAAAAAGGACTGGCGACAGGGACAGCTTGTATTGCATGTGAAAAAAACTTAAAGGTTGGGCATATAAGGCTACGTATGTCTTATAATATCAGTGTGTATTCAGTAACATTACCTGCAAAGTCTGCAGAGACATTGTGTCTGCATTCTTTAAGCTCTGTAATTCAGGTCATTTCATTCAGGAACAGAATTTGGCATCTACTCTGTGGACACTGTTACTCAGCCAGTGCTTTCAAATTTTAGCTAGAGAATGGCAGAGGTCAGGGTCGAAAGCATTAGCAGGACTGCCCACCAGCAACATTTTCCATAGCTCATGGTCTGGATCAAGTTTCAATTCTCTGCGCTTGTGTACTACTTCTGCTGTTGTGTTCAGCCTCAGTGGGGGAAAGTGCTGCTCCCTGGTGACTGAAATGTGTTTGTACGTTCTGCCCTTGTGCCACATGTTTAACAAAACAACAAAACAGAAATTTGAAAACAACAGCATTTATTTTGTTGTATTACAGTATATGTAGTACTGTAGTTCTGGGACTTGTTATATTCATCAGGCTATCAAGGCCAGTGACATTTTTCAATTGAAAAATATTACAAAGTCCTGCATAAATGTAACCACATCACGGGTTTAGTTGGACCTGAATGGTTACAGATGAGAGTATATCGGAATGGTGTGTGTCTCAGTGAAAACAATCGTGTTATTGGTGACAAGCCCGCTTTCAAAGGCTTTTTTTTTTTCCTTTTTTTTGTTTTTGTTTTAAAGGCTAGTCTAATTATATCCACCACTTGCATGTTCAGAACTCTACAGGAGCACTGGGTGCCACACTGTACTGTTCTAAACTTAAATCCTGACAGCTGTTCTCTTCTTGGCTCTGCTTCCTCTGATGTCAGATTATTGTGAGCTGCCTAGCAGCTGACCACAGTCCTTTGCTCTTCTACATGTTAGCTGTTTCTGGTGATGCATGGCTGATGCAATGCCTACGATGGCATGCAACCTAGGCACCCCTAGTAAACATTTCTGTTGATTTCAGCACAAGATAAACTTTCTAAAAGAAATAATGTCAGAGAGAAAACTATCTCTTTAATGTGTTTTGCAATTGTTGAGTAAAAAAGAACAAGAAACACAAAAGATTTAAAATTTGATTCCAGGTACCTTTTACCAAAAGTCAAAGCTTTATAAATCCTCTGCCTCTCTAATACTTGTCATAACAACTAGCACTCAAGGGCTCCTTTAAGCCGGTGCAGCACTGAGCACTGCCCAGAAGGCAGGAAAAGCCTTTTTTGAAGACGCCAAAGCATTTAACCTAATTAAGAAATGGTATTTAGCAGGATCGGTGGTGGTCAAGTTAAGGTCTGGAACACTGAAAAAAACTGATGCTACTAGGATAGCTGGAAAGGTAAATCAAAATTTCTCTTTGACTAAAAAAAATCCTTGGCAGACTGATGGTGCATTTTTTTCCACTGTGCAGTCTTCAAAATCCTGCTTGCTTAGCACAAAATTCAGCATTAAAGCCATGCATATGAACCTCTAAACAAGCCTGATACAGTCTAGAAATTAATCCTGAGGTTGGAGGATAAGATTAAAATAGAACTTATTTGCTGTGATGAGCAAAGGTATGTTTGGAGATGAAAGGGTGCTACAGTTACACAAAAAGAACTTTCCAACTGTTAGTACAAGGGTTGATTGATCATGCTTTGAGCTTGTGCTCCAGCCAGTGGTACATGGAACATTTTCGCTGATAGAGGGAGGAATGTACTAAATAGCTGAATAATATAAAGGCAGTTTATTCTGGGAGCAGTCTGTTGCTAAAAGCTGAAGATGACAAGAGTCTGGATTATACAACCGGATAATGATCCTAAATATACCCTAAAAATGCACCATGGACTACCTCAAGAGGATCGACCTGAATGTTTTGCCTTGGCCCTCTCAATCCACTGATTTAAATATAATCCAAAATTTTTGATTAGACAACAAACGAGCAGTGACTGCTAGACAGCCAACAATCTGCAACAGAAATTTTGACCAGGGTTGCTCAAACCTAAGCACATCTCCATAGTTCATAGAAAATAACAATAGCTCCAACACGGCTTCAGTTGCTTGGGCTTAGTAAGCAGCCACTGACTAAAAATTGAGCATGACCTTTGGTCCTTTTTTCCTTAGGTTGCAGATTGCCCAGGAGGAGCATCGAACAGTTGAAGTAGAGAAGGTAAATCTCGAGCAGAAGCTGAGGGATGAGATAAACGCTGCTAAGCAGGAGGCCCAACGATTGAGAGAGCTGCGTGAAGGCACAGAGAATGAGCTGAGTCGCCAAAAGTATGCAGAAGAAGAGCTCGAACAGGTAATGGTTGCAGTCTGATCAGTTACATTTAAACGCAATCTGTAGTCCACAAAGTAGAAGCAGTGAATTTGAGTAAATAGAGAAGAAGACTTCCAAGGTGGCATCGGCACAGTATGTTTAGGTCTTTCAGATTCACACTAGCTATAGTGTAAATACACCCACTCAAGTCTTTGTCCTTTGGAATTTGGCAGAAGCAGCACAGTTCAGCCCACGTACATAAGTTGAAACTGTTTTCTTGTAGATTATTCACAGTCACAATTCTATCTTTTGCAAATTTGACTTCCTGCTAATTTGGATAACAGGGCTTCTACATTCCATATATTGCTGTTTCATAAATACAAGCCCAACTTTACTAGATTTGAAACCCCTGCTCTATACCATTGTACCCATTTAAAGAATAGTGCAGGTAATCTGGATTATTAGTAATTAACATGTAAATGTCCAAACCTCATATTTCAGACTCTCCTATTTGTCAGTTGAAAGGAACTATTGAAATTTCGACTTATTTACATAAATTGTCCAAAATTCATTGTTTGAAAATGGGGCATTACTGTTATAGACACCTTTATTCATGTTGAGTTACATCTGAGCATTTCAGTTTGCTATTTTTATTTGTGATATTGGAAAAGCTAAAAATTGTCAATTTTTTTGGTCCATTTCCTTATTTCTCATCTTAGTATGCTAATAGTAAAACTTTTGCATGTCTGCATGCATTGAAGAAGCAAGAAATTTGGATTCACGTATACTGGTCGCCACCAGAGTCTCTACAGAAATGGCTGCAGCTCACCCATATTGGTGAATGCATGTACTACAACATCATAACAAAATCAACCAACTCCTTGCCAAATAGATTAGGGCATTAAAAATATAATTTACATTTCCTTGTGTATGTTAAACAAATAGAATATCATAAAAATAGAGCTTTATCTAATAATTTAATATCCAAAAATGGTAAACTTCCACAAATTCTGTATTCATTACCCATGAAGCTTTTCCTGTTCTTAAATATTTGGTCAGTTGTTGTAACCTGGGCACCACTTTCCACTTCCTCCTGCTTACCTTGATAAGTCCTTGGTCACTTGCTTTCGCAGGCAGAGAAGATAAAGAAAAAGAGGAACACTCTCTTCGGGACTTTCCATGTGGCTCACAGCTCCTCCCTGGATGATGTGGACCACAAAATATTAGCAGCCAAGTAAGTTAGAGACTCTTAATTGTGCGTTGATATGTTGTTAAAAAATAAAAGCTGAGGAAAGATGATTTCATACATACATTTTATACATTCTCCTCTTTGCAAACTTTTCTTTTAAATACTTTCTTCTGATCTTTTGCAGACAAGCCCTTGGCGAGGTGACCGCTGCTCTGCGAGAGAGGCTGCATCGCTGGCAGCAGATAGAGATCCTAACGGGTTTTACCATTGTCAACAATCCAGGCCTCCCATCACTGGCCTCGGCCCTCAACCTCGACCCCACTTTCATGGGCGGCAGAGCTACACCTCAGCACTTCATCATGTCTGACGACATGGACGACATGGACGAGGATATCGTACCCGGAACTCTGCCATGTAAAAGTTCCTCCGAAACGCTCAGCCTTTCAGTGGGGATTAGCAAAAAAATCCCTAAACCTTCCTCCAAGGCTCTGCTTGGGAAATCCAAAAATCAGCTCACATGACAATTTGGACCTAATGCTACATGTATTATTGTTGCCTCCATGGTGCTGACGGTAGTGGGGGTTAGACATGTCGAAAATGAGTATTGAATGTTGTTTTACACTTCACACTATGTAAATTCAGATAATTGTCTTGTTGTTTTACACACGGTACCACTTGCCTTTTTGTTAACTGTTATTTTGGATACATTTGTTTATTTCATTCAGTAAATTATTGAAACTGAAGATTGCCATGATTTTCCTCTTGAAACTGAAACCCAAAGAAAAATATACTTCTTAAAGAGAACAATTTTTTGTGTTGGCCGATTTGTAGTGCTTGTGTCATGTTACGTGTTATAGATATGTTGGATCAGCTTTTTTTTTTTTCGAAGGATGCCAAAAAAGGAAATACTTCAGATGTAGTCACTGCCAGAATTATATTCCTATTTAGGACCAAGATAGGAACACCAAAAAACACAACTCAGATTCTTACACACCTTACAGTTCTTGTAGAATTCATACATCTTTATACATATGTCGGTTTCAAACCATATTTGACTTTATATGTTAGGTTATGGGTTTAGGTAACTGGAGCTCCAATTTGCTGCACAAGTGAACAAGTGTTTAATCAACATTAATTACACTGCCTGTCTCACTCCCCTCTCTCCCTCCACCACTTCTCTGGTATTTGGCTCCCACTGCTGTCTCATTGGTCCAACTACAGATGGCAATCGACTGTTGGAACGGCGAGCTAGTGACCTGTGGTCCATTGGTTCAGACTGTCAGCCCGTGTGGAAATATCCTGGTTGGCCATTTATTCATGCCCCACTTCAGTCCTCAGTCTGACCTTCCCATCTCCGCTTTTGCCTAAAAAGAGTTTTCATACATTTTAACTGGCAGTATGCTCCAGATGGACCCAGCTGTAATAAAAAAAAAAAATAAAAAAAAAAACTTCTCCATGCTGCCTTCATTTAAAAACACCCCTGACCTGACCTTAGTTGCTTGCTTGGTATTGAAATCCTCCTCCTAAATGTTGCCCCTCCTCCAGACAAACCCCTTTTTTCTACTCCACTATTGTTTTGTATTTGTTTTTCTTTTTTAAAGAAACAATTTTTTCCTATTTAAACTTATTATATTCTTATAATTTGTCTTTATTAGATGGAAAGATTAAACAAGTGTTGGGATTTTACTGATATGCATCACTATTGTGGAGTAAAGAGGCTAAAATTTGTGTATTTTTATATTTAATAATGTGTAACATTTCCAAAGACTAAAGCATCTTTTCAGTAATTTTCTCATTGTTCTCACTTTTTCCATCAGCCATTCATTTTATGTTAATGTTACTACCGCTGTTATTTTGTGCCAACAGCTCCCAGTATGATGTCTCTGCGCCAACGCCACATTGATCCCCAGCTGGCCCTGGGCTCCCAGAGGTTGGTAGAGAGTTGCCTGTTGGCAGGGCAGCAGGGCGAGGGAACCCCCTACCATTCGAGGCCTAGGGCTACCTTCAGACATTCACGCAGCCACTCGTTTGGGCAGCTCGATTGTCTCCCTCTGCCTCCCCTCTCCTCGGCCGTTTCTCACCCATCCATAATCTTTACTTCCAGCCAAATTCCTCAGTCGTCATCATCCTTATCCTCATCTTCCTCCTGCTTACCCAGCTTTGTGGGTGGCAGTGCAACCCCTCATTCCCATGCATACCATGCTTCTTTCCAGCCCATGGATCCTATTCCTGATTTGTCATTCTCAGATGTCTCCAAAGTGCACTCCTCGTGCAGCGACAGTTTCGGGTACCCATCTGTCTCTGTTCTCCACACACTTTGCATGTGCGTGGGTGTTTTTACACCACCTGTCATGGTTTTACCTTGATAACACATGTAGAGTAGATACACTTCCCTTAGTATATTCATTTTGTTATGTTTCCATTTTATTTTGTAATTTTTTTTCTTTTATAAAATTTCTCATCCTTCGCTGTTTTTAAGCCATTACAGAAACTTTGCATTTACTCTCTTTCAACCTCTCAGTGTTCCTCGTGTTCTTTGCCTGCTCAACTAACAAGTGTGGAGCCCCACTATCCAGCCTGTGCCCTGCGTGTCCGTGACTTTCAAGGCATAGTGTAGATAAACTCAAGCATGCAAAGCTGCTTTTAAACATTCCTTGGATCTGATTTTTCCCTCTCTAACCTGTGAATTTTCCTTCCTGCAGGGATCTAAATCGCTCCGACTCAGACTCCTCTTTGTCCCTTTCACAAGTTGGTGATCGGCTGTCTGCCTACAGCTCCAAAGGCCACCTAATCAAGCCCACTTCTCTCATGCACGGCCTGTCCAACCGGGCAGATGATGCCGTCTCACTGCATGCTCACACCCCCAATGGAGGGACTCGTGTTCATGAGGGAGGTCCCGACAGCCCCATACTCATGAAGAAGGTCTACAGCCTGGGAGAGATCAACAGTCTGTCTGAGTCATCTCGCTCACTCAGCCCAAACTCCACTGAACCTGACACACCATCACCAACAGGAGGGCAGGTAGGAGTGGTGGGAGCTAAAGCCAACAGCCGCATCCCACAGCTGTCCTCCAAGAAGAGCCCTCTAGAGGAAGATAGTGGTTCAACAGGAGAAGATACAGATTCAGCTGCCAGCCGTAAGAAACATACCTTCAAGATCTTCAAAAAACAGAGGAAATAAAAGCTAAATGAACTATGGGCTACCAAAGCTGTCTGACTGTATTCCTCTGTCTAACCTGTTTTTGTTATGTTTTTTTAGTTTCTAGTTTTGGGGGTTCATTAATGGTCACATGATGGCAAGATTTTTTGTCATTGAATCTTTTTGTAGGTTACAACACCTACTTTGAGAGACTGTGGACTGTTTTACCCAGCTTTATCTGCTTACACTTGGTCAATGTTGAGTATGTGGGGAATGGGCAGGTTTGTATATTGGAATGTAAAGTATTATTTATTCTGCAGGAACTTGTGCCAGTGTCAAAGGGAAATATGTCTCCCACTTGTTGTTTCCTTTTTTTCCTTCTTGTTCTACAATCTATAACATTTTGCATGTCTTCACTTTTGTTTGACAGATACTCGAATGCTCTTAGTGTTTGCTTGGTTCTTGTTGTTAACCTGCTTAGACAACACTTGTTTCTTTTATTACTATCAAAACACCTACAAGTCCAAAGTGAATGCGCACTCCTGACTATTTTCTTTTTATTGATGGGTACACTTTG
Organism: Haplochromis burtoni; assembly: GCF_018398535.1. NCBI lineage: Eukaryota > Metazoa > Chordata > Actinopteri > Cichliformes > Cichlidae > Haplochromis > Haplochromis burtoni. The sequence continues at coordinate 937,868 of NW_024582595.1, read as the reverse complement.
TCTGTTTTCTTTTTGTTGATGTCTTGTTTGCAGAGAAAATGACACATTCAGGGGATCTTCAAATACAAGAGGTGTATTAGAATGCTCCTGTATATTACCTTTGGCTGTAAAAACAAATGTTGCGTGTTGCTATTTGAACTCAGTATATTACGATGCCTTCTTAGGGCCATTCTAGGGAATAATAATAATAATAAAAAAATAATAAAAAAGGATCAGGGAGGGGGTGATACTCTGAAAAAGAAAAAATCCTAACTTTTATGAGGACTTAGGTGGAAAATTTATTTTTAAAATGAATGCAAAAAAACCCAAAAACTATAGTCTCACATTGAAGTCACAAATATAGAAAAATAAAAATGTTCCTCTTTTTGTAAAGCAATCTCATCACACTAGATGGTGCTTTGCCTCTATTATTCCTACTGACATTATTCAGATGCAGTCAGCAACTATCTGGGAGCCCATAATATCACATTAAGTATAGCTGTTTATTGGGTTATTCAGAAGAAATATACTGATTTGCATGAGATGCTTTTGTGTAACAGTTATTCTTGCATCACGCCTCAACTTGGCCATTTTCTGTTTAGCAATAGAAACCACATTTTTAAAAAGATAAAAGATAATTATTAAGGGTTTTAATGTTTTTCTCAGAATATTAATCAGTTATCTTTTTTCCACATAGAACAGCCCTAATAAGCTGTCCTAGTGTATCAGCATTAACTGCTGGGTCTAAATGTATTTATATTGCACCCTAGAGGTAAATTCTTGCAAAGTATCTAAAGGACCAGCATCAGACCTTTTGCGGTTTTGAGTTTTAGTGCATTTGAAAAATGGGAGAGTGAAGAATGTCTCTTCTATCTCTTTGCTGAAATATCCAGCTTATCTTAACACTTAGTCCCAGAGAGCAGGACTATCACTGATTAAACTGGGGGTTTACACACACCCTCACTGAACCATACGGTTATCAGGTGTTTGAAGACTAAAAATAGGGTGTATATAGAAACAAAAAATTTTATTAGGCAATAAATTACCAAAATGTTTGAAGTGGCAGCCATGAAATGCAATGGTATCTTTAGGTATTTAATTTTAAAGTTAGGATACACATTGTGAAAAGAAAATGCTAGAGATGCTTGCTTTCTACACCTGTATATCATAAGAAAATGTACACCTTTGGGTTTGTTTTGTAAGAATAGCCCCTTGAAGGTTAACCAGGATCCCACAATTTTCACGTAATGTGGATTGGGCTATGCTGTCCTGTCTTTTAGTTTTATTATTTTGTTTGTCTTTTTAGTGGACATTAAAAGATCCACAGCAGTTTTTCAGTGAGGATTGGTTGTTGGTAAGGGCTATAATTAAGGAAAGTATTTTGCTCTGTACAAGACTGAAAATTTAAAGTTGTAACCACTTCTGGTTAACGTTTTATGGAGGCAGGAAGTCAATCATGTAAAAGTGCCAAATTGTGATTTCTGTCAGAGGCCTTTGTATTTGTAGTGTGTTCTAAACCTTGAGCCCCTTTTGCACAGAAGACAAAAGTGCATGATGTATACAGTAATGTATATTCAAAGATGAAATGCTGAATGTCCGAGGGTATATCCTGTAACAGTATGATCAGTACCGTATGTTTACATTTGTAACAAATAATTATTCTCAGATAAGTACAACAAAAAAAAAAATACCTTGTGCCAGTTTTAATGTTGATTGCTTCATTTGAGCACAAAACTATGCATCTAGTTGTAGGTAATTACTAAAGTAGTAGGGACGCCAGTACACTTAGGGTGCTCCTGATCAACGAACAACCAAAAAGTGCTGCAGAAGACACAAGAAGTCTGCCCCAGCCTCATAATGTAACAGGTGGTTTGGATTTATAAGACACGTTTAAATATTTTATTTAAAAAAATAAGACGAGCTTAAAAAAAATAACAATTTCCTACTGGTACTTTTTTTAAAGTGTCATTTGTACCTTTTTTGCACGACAGAGCTGTAAATTGATTATGCCATCTGAATGTGTGAGTGTGTCTGTCTGCTCCCGGTATAATGCACTGTAACGTTGATGCATGTCAACTGTCATAACGAAACCTATATTGGGTTAAAAGAGTGGATCAGCTTAAGCTCTTAAGTCCTTCACCCTACTTTTCTCGTCTTTATTTTGAGCTTCTATTTATGAAAACCTACAGTATATTTGTACAGGGAAAAAAATAATTTTGCATCTAATGTTGTGGTCTAAACTTTGATGGCACTCCTGCATGAAAGCAATAAACTATTTTGAATGAAAGGTGAGCTTTTTCTTCTAATACACAGCACTTTGATTTCCTGCTGTAGCTTCTTTTTGAATTTTTAGATTTGACTCTAAAGTTCGCACCAGCACAAAGAATTCAAATGTAGGTTGTGAAATGTAGATTCAGGAAACGGTGAAAGATACTGGGTTACCTTTTGTTATAATTATCAGCAGTGAAATGCAACCAAATCCAGAGAGCTCCACGGAGGTGTATATAGTAAGTGGGTGGAGCTTTGTGCTGTCAAATATTTACCTAGGAGAGTAGCTGAGTTAGAGCAGGATAAGATCCGGGTCTTGATGCTTCTGTTTCACTGCAGCAAGATTATTGCTTGGGCAATGGATTTTCATACACTGTACAAATATATCTATCAGCTTTGCCTCACGATGCAGGTAGGAGAAGGTTTGCCTTCATCAATAATTCACTAATACACTGGTTCCTTCTAGTGTAGTCTTCTCAGGAAAATGTATGCTTGTCTTCTGTCACATACAGGTTGTTTGGGGTTTAGATGAGGTGAAAATCCTGAATCCTCCAGAGGAGGCTTTGCCAGACCATCTTTTGCAAGTACTCTACTCTTGTGATGAACCTGCTACAGTACAGCTGGACTGTGTTGTATCCTTTGAAACTGGCACCATAAGCACATTTCTGCTAAGACAGTGGAATTGTGTCCCAGGTGTCAATAAAATAAGGACTGTGAAGCTGAATCTGCCAGACTGGTTGGTGTATCAACCTGATGGGATTGTTCCGGACTCTCAGTGGGTGCTGAGTTGTATCCTTCGAGCCTCAGTCAGACACACTGGATATGATGATACTGAGAAGTCTGTCAGAGCTCAACATGTGGCAAATTTGAAACCTAAGCCCTACTTAAGTCGACGTGTCAAACAACATCAGCTCTGTATTGCCTGGGGCACACAAATGCTCCAGCTAACTAAACAGTTTATCCAGAAACAGTGTGCCTTGGAACAAGGTGAGGTTGGAGAAGTACGAGTAAAAGTTAACTCTATATGAAGTTAAAGTGAAGCTATGAAAAAAAAAAAATTCTCTATTTGACAGCAATATTCTGTGAATCTTAAAGATTTCAGAGAAAGATGATAAAACTCACACAGTCCTCGTTTTTTAAACTTTGCAATAACGAGGCTTCCAAATTTCATTTAGAAACGCTTCATTTGCTGTCTTCAATCTATGCTTCAACTGGAGAAAGCTTTGGTATCACAAAGACACTGAATCCCCACAGGAATGAGGTTCTGGAGTATTTACGTGTTAAAGCCATCTCTTTCCCATGGTATGATAGACTGTTTACAGTATATCTGCTAGTTTTCCATTCTGTCATTGAAGTTACCATTTAAGGTCATTTAAACAAGTCTTTTTTTATGGGGGGGTTTCTAGGTGTACACTTTCCATCTGGATATTTGTAACCAGACACTGCCAGGAAGCCTTGTGTGGCGTGTTTCATCATATAAATTCCCAAAATAGTTATATCACACCAGTAATACTCCTCACAAAGTCAGGTATAGTTAATTTTTCTTACATATTCTATTTATCGCATTATCTTGACTTCCATAAGGCTCATCTTCATTCACATTAAACACAGGTCACCTACACATCCAGATGAATGGAGAGTCTCAGGAATCCTCTGCATTTCTCTCTTCATTCAAGGTCCCTTTAAATGTGTGGTGCAATCTTATTGTGATGGTGCAAGGTAGAACAGTAAGTAGTCTTTTGTTGACACAGCATACCGTTTATCATGCACATCATCATCATAATGAAAAAAACATGCTCATTGTCATTGCATCTCAGGTGGCTGTCAATATGGTATGCTTGGATAACAACCAGAGAACAGTTAAAACTTCTGAATATATGTAAGTCTATTTCTAATGTGACATCATGATTCAGTTATTACCCAGAGGAAGAAAATGCATTTGAGGTGTACTATAACACTATGTGCTCTTCTGCTGTATAACATGCTTTACAGGTTTAGATTTATTATCATGTTTGATGACACAGAGGGATATTTTGTGATTGGAGGAGGGAAGTATATACCAGGAGTGAAAGGCTATTTTGGACCAGTGATATACCACCGGAACCGAATAGTGTCTGACATTATGGTACTTCTAGTAATACTGTACTTACTTAATACTTGTAGCTACATCCAACTCAACTGTTCACTGTGTTCAAGTCTGATTATATCTTTCTTTTTCAGTCTGAGTTTTATGTTCCAGATGTTATACAGAATTTAAATCTCACCAGGTGGCTGCAGACTTGTGAAGAATTTAGCTTTGACATGAATGTCAAGATCAGTGGCCATTCAATCAAGATCCAGCAGAGGACAGAAGCCGGTAATACCAGCAGTAGGGTTTACTTACACTAGATGGTGCAAAAAATAACTTTTCAAATAATGACACTGTGAGTAATGTGTTTGTGCTGCTTTTCTTCAGAAACTTGCTCTCATGCTTTCCATAAGTGGGTGGTAAAACACAGACAAAAATCAAATCCACAGTGTGCATCGTGGGAAGCAGCTGCTCCTCGCAGAAGACATGCCGCTAAACTGGCCAAATTATTAGTTTTAAAACATGGTGAGAGATGAAGTATAATATTTTCAATTGCCAGGGCATTTTAAAATATAATGCGGTCTGAATTAATGATGCTTTTCTGCAGTTGTAATAGCTGCTGTTTTGGATTCTGCATGTCATTAAACACATTAAAGTTCAATTTGTTCCTTGCAGAAGGAAGAGCAGTTAGCCTGCATGATTTGGGCAGAGCACTATACTCCTTATCACTCCATAAGCTGGGCAAAGCGAGAAGCACGGAAGTGGTCAGCAAAGTATTATCACTGCTTCTCCAAGCTGGCTGTCTAGCTGATACCCGAGCTCTGCACATGTCATCTGTGCTCTACAGTACTGGCCTAGGAGTCCAGAAAGAGCCTTTTAAGGTCTGTTTTATCAGGTCATTTATAGTTTAATTAGTTATTTGTTTTTTAAAAGCTTTTTTTCAATATATTCTCACATGTTTAAATGTATGATGCAGGCTTGGCTCCTTGGCCTGCTGGGTGCCCAAAAGGGTGATCGATTGGCATTGCTGCATCTTGGGCACCTGCACCACCTTGGACTGCATGGCCAGCCCAAGGATCATGATCTGGCCTATGCCTATTATGCTAACATTGCTCAACAGACAACTATAGACCGTCACAATCCCTCACCACAGCAGGTTTGGAAACCATTGTTTTTTCTATATAAAATTTTTTTTATACAATGTATGACCTGCTTTACCAATACATTTAGATTACTTTTTATCATGGCTACAGTTTTTCGATTTCTGTCCTCAATAAATGTATCTTTGTTTCTTCAGTTCATAAAAAAAGCAGCAGTATAATGAAAGCGGAATTATTACAGTGATCAAAATTAGTTAACATTTAATTTAAAGCAAATTTATTTTTGAACCTTAGCATTTGTCTCCTCTTTTTTTTTTCTCCTTTTTAGACAACAGTTGAGGCTATTTTTGTGAACGATGAAAAGATGTTGAATATCCAGACCAATGAAAACCACCACATCTTTCAATGGCTCAAACAGCAGGCCCGGAGGGGAGCAACTGAGGCTGAGGTAGTCTACTGACTTTGTTGTTGCCCTTTTGTTTCAAGTATGCTTCTCACATTTCATCAAGCCAAAGACTGAGTTAACAGGTTTGTCACAAGACTAACTGCTGACTGTTGGTATAATTGTTCTTCCACAAAGACAAAAGCAGAAGTAAAATCACTGATGTTCATTAGCAAGAACTACAGAGGCTACAGAGGTGGAGCATGGGCAAATGAAACTCTGCTGGTGTTGATCTGCATCACTTTTTTTAAAACTGGACTCCTGGGGGGATTTCAACATTTAGATTTTAGTAATACTTTGAAAATTTTCTTACAGCAAGCTATTGCCCGCATGCTATTCTGGGGCCAGCAAGGAGTGACTCCAAACATCCTGAAGGCTGTGAGACACTATGAAAGGGGAGCTGTCCAGTGGGAGGATCCAGTGTCAATGTATGACTATGGGATAGTACTTCTGCAGGTCAGATTTGTGTTTGATATGCAATATGGAACAACATTGACAAATATCTTAATCTAAAGCATTTTCCTTCCACCTGTGTTAACATTTAGTCACATCTACTTGTAATATATGAATGTTTCTCTCTGTAGGGACATGGAGTGGAAAAGAACATTCCAAAAGCTGTCACATTCCTAAAGAAAGCAATGGATAAGGTGGCTAAATGTTAATAACTTCTTTATGATGTATTTGTTATCTATGCTGTAACATCTGGAGTCCACTTTAAGTTTGCATCTCATTCTGGTTCTCAAAATAATCGGTCCTACAGGGTCATGTTCCTGCAATAAATGCCTTGGCCTGGTACTATGAGCACTTTGAGAAGGACTACAAACAGGCCATACAGCTATGGGAACAGGCCGATCTCCTCATGTGTCCAGAAGCAGCTTTCAATCTTGGTGTGATTTACTCACAGGGCCTTTATCCAGGAAAACCTGCCAACCAGGTAAGCTCAACTGTAACATCATCATCAACTGTAACGTATATGTCATGGGTCCTGTAAGTGGTAATAATGAATATATATATATATATTATAATATAAGAAATTTATCTGTCCTACAGTATATAGCCTATAAGTACTATCTGAAGTCTGCAGAGAGAGGAAATCTCAGGGGAGGGATTCTGATTGCTGACATTTGGACCACTGGGATGCCTGGCTTTGTCAACAGACATCCATCGGACGCCGTTTTGTCAGCAACTTACTTTTTAATTTATTTTAATTCACATGCATTTCTATTTGTTCCCTAACCAGAATGTATTCTTAACTGACTGCAGGTGGGTAAAGTGGGCAGCGGAGCACAACGGATACTTGGGCAGCATCTTACACAAAGCTTTGGATGCCTATCTCAAGAACGACGTGTAAAATCTTTCTCTAGTCACAGTTGCCAAAATCCTGATCAGATCACTAGAATGCAATTACAGCTATTTCATCTTCTGACTTCGCTACAGGTTCACATCACTATTATATTACATGATGGCTGCTGAAGCAGGATATGCAGTTGCACAGTTTAATGTAGCGTACCTGTGTGAACAAAATTCGGTAAGTAACAGAAATGTAAATCTGAAATGTGCCTCTATTAGCCTAAATGTTATTGTCACTTTCCTGCTTACTTCAGCTCTCCCTCTTTATTTACTACTTTTATGTCAATAGGGAGGTTTTCTGGATCCTGTTTATGCATCAGACTGTATGTGGAGATATTACAACATTACGATCCAAAGTCAAAATCCTAACACTTATGGTAAATTACTAACTTTAAATGCAACAAAACAGTTGCAGACTTGTGCACTTACTATACCTGATTTGACCTCGAAATCTGTTTTCGCCCCAGCTTTTATTAGGATGGGCGACTTGTTTTACGAGAGGCATGGTAACAGGCAGAAAAACTTGTTTTCTGCAGCACAGATGTACACACTGGCAGCACTAAGGAACAATCCCCAGGTTTACCTGCTTTTACATTACACCTTTGCTATGTTTTTGTATATATTGTGTGTGTTTGTTTATGTTTTAGTAAGTCATACCTGTCGTTTTCCACAGGGATGGTACAATTTAGGTGTCCTTGGTGAAGAAGGTTACAAGCTGCCACTGTCTATACTGATTAAACTTGGCATCTCAGAGTTATACCTGGCAGACAAGGAATTGCTTCTAAATGCCCTGTACAAAAGGTTTGTTTGAATACTGTCTGTATTAAAAATGCAGCTTACTGCACGTACGTATATGCAACAAAAAAATCTATATTTCTTTCCAAAAGATGCAGAGACTCGGAAGATGCAGACTCATTCTTTCCTTGCAGCCTTGCCCTCTTCAGTGTATACGTACAGACATTTCAAAAGCACTATAGCGCTGCTATTAAGGTAAGTGTAATATCCATATCTACAACAAATCAGTGACCAACATAAGATTTAACAACCCAAAATTAGGTTCAAACACAATATGTCATAACTGAAGTACTCAGTGTCTTTAAATTATCATTCTTTGTGTAGCCTGTAACATGTTTCTATCATTATACAATATAATGACATTCACACTGATAAGAAGTCATCAAATTTTAAAACTTGAAAATATTAAAATCTAAATCTATTAGGTAATGTGGTGTAGTATAATATTTCTCTATCAAATTAATATTAATACTGCTTCAATCTGAATTTTGTGTTCCTGTTCCTTTTATTTCCCACAGTTCTGCACTGCTCTTGCTGTGGTTGCAGCTCCAACAGTGTTTTTAATCATCCGTGGTATGTTCAGGAGACGCTTGTCTCTCCACTAGAACCAAGGTTGTTGTGACACTTGCCTGCAAACAAACTGAAGGACTATGTGGAAAAGTCAACCTTCATTAGCACAGAAACACCACAGTAGTTTACCTATTGGTTACTTGGGACAACTGTACGGAGCAAAGCTGACATAAAAATGAATGTATTTTTTGTATATGTCTGTGTCTGTAATCTGTTTACTGCTGTTAAAAAGACTCGCTTTTATTTTATTTTTTAATTGAATAAATCATAAAGATTGCTGTTTCCTCTGTTGATTATTTCATCTTGGTTCATTTGTGAGTGAATGACCAGATGGTCAGATGGTCAACTCCACCATCACCACTTTATACTGCATCATGAGGAACATATATCTTATAGTTCAAAATTAATATTTGGATTTATATAAAGTAAACAAACTAAACACATTTGTTTAAAAGCAGTAATAATATCCACAGCCCTGCCACTTTCTGGTTTAAATGTAATATTATATGTATGTATGTGTGCGTATATATACAGTAACACAATGCTGCTTACAAACAGAAAACAATCCAGAGAATTTCTATAGCAATTCATATTCTAATAATCAGAGTTAAACAAGTAGTCACTGACAACTCTCCTCAGAACAAATTAGTTCAGCCACATCTTAATTCCCCTGGTTCTATTTTGGGGAATAATTTGGCATTTGTTGGGGGGGGGGGTGATGATGGTATGACAAATGTTTAGTTAATTAATTTTACGATAACATTGCATCCTTTGATATTGAAATATAAAAATAAAATTGTATTTTTTTTATTTTTCATCGCTCAAAATAAGCGTCACACTCGCGGAAGCCGGTATACCCGCCTAAACGCCATGCATTTATCAAGACTTTCAACCCCAGATAGGCCAATTATGGATCTTCGGATCCACATTATGTCAGCAGCTGTTCTCCACCGTGAACTATGTTAAAAACAAACACCGCTCACGCCTCATAGATGATAGCTTACAGTCCTGCGTAAAGATGAAAGTGACTTCGTACAGCCCCGATTTGCAGACGCTGTGCGCAGAGGTTCAGGAGCAGAAGTTCCATTGAAAACATACCACGGCAGACCCGCTGCTTTTCAGCATCTCTTTATTGACCACTTTTCATACACGGTTGCTGCACGCATACAGCCGGCTATAGTTTTTCAGCTCACAGCCCGACAACACAACAGCAGAGAGAGCACAGACTTTAAGGCGGCGAGGCGTGATTGCGGGTGCCGCTCAGGTGCGTCCGACTCCCATGCAGCAGAGCTGCAGACCACGCCCCGCCACACACATTAACCAGGTAAAATACATATTTAGGCAGAATTTTGCAAATATCTATTTTTCATTTTTTAGCAGCATAGTGCTTCTTTTCCAATTACTTTTTAAAAGTCAGGTCAAGGCTCCAAAAGCCCAAAGGCGATATAAGGG